>NC_090751.1:90056280-90109224 GCF_036898095.1 Palaemon carinicauda | reverse complement strand
TTATCATCTTCCAGAAGCTTAGTTGTATCAAACATGGATATTCTATCTACATTTATTGTAATAGCCTACATATTTTAGAACCACACCGTAACCATTCAGTTGCATCATAAATTAATACTTCCAACAAGCTGGCAAGTCTCATTACAAAGCTCATGTATTACTCTTTCATCGATGCCAAAAAAAAAAGAAAAAAAAAAAGTGCATTGATATCCTTCATTTTTACGCCAATTGGGTAACTGTAAGTCACCATAACAACGGAATTTTTATTATAAAATTCAATAATTTAATTCTTTGTAGTCATCGTGCTATCATCGAAGCTATGGTTTCTTGACTTTTAATTAGTTATAATACTTACTTTTACTTTTAGGGGTTTATTTCTCGCCCTCCATCAATCACAAAGAGTATTCAGGCGGGCCTTGATGTGTGAAAATAATTTCTTTCCAGTTTATATTTTGCTCTGTATCTTTTCAGTCATTCGCTAGCATTTGTATTCAGGCTTAATAGTTTTCTGATCACTATTATAACATTTCCAAAGAGACAAGCTCTTCAGGTTTTTCTTGAAAGCCGCCACATTTTTGCTATTCTTGACATCAAGTGGAAAGTCGTTGAAGAGTCTCAGTGCAGCATAACAAAAAGTTCTTCCTCCTATTGCTTGATTCACACTAATTTCGAATAGTCTATATGGGTCATCAGCATGTCTAACTCTTACAGCAGCACTAGTAGCTTGAGGGTAGGGGACCAAGCAATCACGAAGATATTTAGGCTTATCACTTGTAAGTGCCTTGTGAGTCAACAAACAAATCTTAAATTCAATTCTAGCCGAAATTTAATGCCTTTTATCAGTCTAGCCACTCGGTTTTGCACATTTTGAAGCTTTCTTAGTAGTGTATTGGGCAATTTATAGTACAGAGAATTGCAATAATCAAGCCTTGATATTACGTGACTCATCACTAAAATGTTTGTACTGCCCTCTGTTAGATATTTTCTAATAAATGCCATGTTTCTCAGGTGATAGTTACACACTTTCACTGTATTCACTATTTGATCCCTCATTGACAAATTACAATCTATCAGTACAGCCAAATTTTTCACAACAGGCACAATCCTAACATCAGCGTCACCAATTTTTATACTTTGAAATAACTGGTAATTCTTCAAAGCCACCTTTGTGCCAAAAAACATATATTCTGTTTTATCATCATTTAATTTAATCTTTTTCCTCTGCATCCATGTTTTTATTTGTCATTATCTCATCAATTTTCCTCTTTGTATCTTGTGTTGTTGAAATTGAAAGGTAGAACTGAATATCATCTACCTATAGTTTAAAGCCCACTTTTTGTTTTTACAAGATATGCGATAGCTCAATAGTATATTGGGGGCAAAATGTTTTGACTAACCACAGTAACCATCTTACCCAAGCAGTGTTGCAAGCTATGGAGATTTATCCCTAGATTTGAGGATTTTGGGTGTCTGGTGGGGATATTCTGTACATAGATGAGTAAACCTCTATATTGTTGCAATTAGATTGCTTACACTTACATGAAGTATAGTGAGTAATTTCTACAGTATATTAGTAAAGCCTACACGATCAGAAGAAAATATATTTGTGGAAATGAGATATTTGAGTTGTTTTGGGGATTTTTAGATTAACCCATCTGGCAACACTGCTTCTTTAGTCGCTTGAGTGTAAACTTTTAGAACTAGTTAACGTATAGCAACCTTGCAAAGTGAATTGTGTGTGTCGATGACGGACTTATAGCCCTCTACCTTAGAATCTCATGGTATCTCTGAAATTGGAAAGGACGGAGGGAAGTGAATAACTACAGAGTTCAAGTGAATAACTACAGAGTAAGTATTTAAATAATAAATGTTCGTAAAATTCCGATAATTACAGTGAATCTTGCATTATAGTCATCCTCCTAACTGCCTATGTAGGCCAAATGGGGAGACAAGGCCTAATATTAATTAATTTTAAAATTGAAACACAATCGGTCCGTGTTGGTATAGCTCACCTTATAAACATTATCAGTATTCCATGCCTGTTCTTTAGTATAGAATGGTTAGTAACTTTCTTTGCTTTACCTTCCAAGATAAAACCACTTGGTAAATGTTAACTCAAGCACCCGTGTGACGGTCTGAACGATCCCCCGGTCTCAGAATTCTCCTTGATAATCTGCGCATGCGCGAACATTACCGTTTGCCAGTAAATACGAGGTTGATGTTTTATTTTCCTGTAATGTTAGCGTGCGCAGCTCAACATTACCGCTTGCCAGTACATTCGAGCTTGATGTTTTATTTTCATGCGAGCGAAGCGAGCTAATGGCGGAAAAGAAGCATTATACAATGTCAAGGAGAATTCTGAGACTGGGGGATCGTTCAGACCGTCACACCGGCTGCTTATACGATGATACAATTCTGTCGACACAAACCAACTTGCAATTCACCTTCTTATATGCTGTTGCAAATGTACGTTATTCCCTTGAAATATATATGTATATATATATATATATATATATATATATATATATATATATATATATATATATATATATATATATATATACATATATATATATATATATATATATATATATATATATATATATATATATATATATATATATATATATATATATGGTAAATGTGTAGGAGAGCTCCGCGGAAGATCTTGAAGAATTTAAACACCTACAATTCACTATTATATATATAGAACGCTTATATAATAGTCAATATATGAGCAGCTTCTATTTAACGAAGATATTCGTGTGTATAGTTATGTTTCACTTGGATTTTTTCTAAGTGTTTGTTTTTGTTTACTGTGTGATGTCTTGGCTAAAATGAGCTGTTTCACCGCCTTACTGCGTATGGCAGACTAGTTCTCAATGCTATTCTAACCAATAACAGGTGTTTTCTTGACGTCGCACTGTTTGAAAACCAATCATGGCGGTTTTTACAAATCTAGCCAATGCTGACACTTATTACTTCACTTATCCCTGCTATTTTTCCACCAGTTACCACAGTTTACGTGAAGTTCCGCGGAGGAATATTTTTGCACGTCTCGGATCTCCCTTCAAACTGAAAAGCTCATTTTGCCGTGAAGTATGGAGCAATTAGCAGGACCTTCATCCCGTTCCGACTGTGTCACTTGTGACAATTGCTTTATTTCTTATGGGGATTTTTGTGTACATTATTCAGGGAAAGTTGATTTGCTAATTGCATTTGCTCAACGTCATGGTTTGATTTTGGCAGAGAAAAAGTGCCCTAATTGTGAAAATGTGTGCCGTATAGATTATAACAAATTAGCATTCTGGTGTGATCGTAGTGTGGTTACTCGTGGGAAAAGGAAGAGGAGGTGCAATTTTTTCGTGTCTTGTTTCAAAGGTACATGGTTTGGAAACGCAAAGTTAGATACTGAGACTAATTTGAAGTTTGTGTTCCTTTTTTTGCAAAAGGCGTTTTCATTTGAATTTGTTTCGTTTGAACTGAAACTCAATAATCACATATCGTTGATTGGTGTTCGTTTTGCCGTGAGGTGCTTATTTCTTGGGGTCTGAGACGTTCCTGAAAATTACTGTGGCCTTAAGGGGGGGTCGCAGGGGGGGCGGAGGGCCCCCCCCCCCCCGGTAGGCCTAGGTAGGGGTACAGGGCCCCATAGGCTAGGTTAGGTGGGTGTCTTAGGTTCGGTGGTGCCCTGAAAATTACTGTGGCCTTAGGGGGGGTCGCAGGGGGGGCGGAGCCCCCCCAGGTAGGCCTAGGTAGGGGTACATGGCCCCCAGGGTAGGGTAGGTAGTTGTATTAGGTTCGGTAGTGCCCCGAAAAATCACTTTTCTCCTCCTCCCCCCACCCAAAAACCCCGCTTCCCACTGGGGTCCCCCATAATTGTAGTAGTAGGTTTATGCTTACATTTTCTGTGTAAGAGTTAGGTGGTTGTAGGAGGATTATCTCACAGTTTCAAGGTAACTGTAGCTCTAATTTACTGTTTTCTTTCGTTTTCTACTTTTAGAAACTTTTAAATCGAGCGCGGAGGTCTCCTACACAATTACCATATATATATATATATATATATATATATATATATATATATATATATATATATATATATATATATATATATATATATATATATATATATAAATATATATATATTGGTAAATATATGATACTTTAATTTCTAACATAAATACATGAACCATATCTTTTTCCCACTCGCTATCTTGTGTTTTATGCATTTCTAACCTTGACTATTGGGGTAAACCATCTGTTCAGGAGCTTTTGGATCCCTTGGGGCAAACCATCTGTTCAGGAGCTTTTGGACCCCCGTATTTAAATTAAGACAATTATGGGTGACCCCGGTGGGGGGGTAGGGACGTTTCAGCGCCGCCAGCTCAGCGCCGCCGATGCAGCGCCGCCAGTTCAGCACCAGCCAATTCAGCGCCATGCCTTTTCAGCGCCAGACGTTTCAGCGCCGTGGAAGTGTGGAATTTGTGTGTGTGTGTGTGTGTGTGTGTTTATAGACAAAAGAAGAGGTTCTGAACAAATATTTATTGATAAAATGTATTTATACTACTATGTTTATAAACAATAGAAAAGGTTTTGAACAAATATTTATTGATAAAAAGTATTTATCCTACTGAATAGTTAGAATAGTCCAAAAAAAGTTCCTTTTGCGTCGAATAAGCTTACGCATCGCTTGTCGGTTAGGCAGCTGAGCAACAGCAGCTTGAGACACATTTTCCAAAGATTTGTTGATTATAGTACTCGGTCCTTCGTAAGTGTCCTCGGCTCTCTGACGGGTAGACGTTTTCGCCTTTTCAACTTCTACCGCCACTGCAGATGGGGGATGGGTATGATCTTTCATTTTCTTTAGAAAACGTATGAATTCTGGCACATCTACCGTCTTCGTGGCATCTCCAGAACTTTACATTTGTTTGTGTCTTGCTTTCTTTATCAAATCTATATATATCCATCATGACAGAATTTCGCTCGTCCTCTCTGACTCTGAACTGTATCCTCCAAAGTTTCCCAAAGACTGTATTTAGCAGATGATTTTTTTTTTTTTTTAACTAGATCACGGTTTACAAATGTTTACGAATATTTCCTTTAAAGTTTTCAATTAAACAACGGAATCACCGCAATCAATAAGTAACGGTTTGACGCTGAAATTATACAAACTACTGTGTGAAGAGAGAGAGAGAGAGAGAGAGAGAGAGAGAGAGAGAGAGAGAGAGAGAGAGAGATTTTAATTAAACAACGGAATCACCGAGATCAATAAATAGTGGTTTGGTACTGAAAATATACAAACTACTGTGTGAAGAGAGAGAGAGAGAGAGAGAGAGAGGGAGAGAGAGAGAGAGATTTTAATTGAACAACGGAATCACCGAGATCAATAAATAGCGGTTTGGTACTGAAATTATACAAACTACTGTGTGGAGAGAGAGAGAGAGAGAGAGAGAGAGAGAGAGAGAGAGAGAGAGAGAGAGAGAGAGAGAGAGAGAGAGAGAGAGTTAAAATTTCTTCTGGCGCTGAGATGGCTGTCGCTAATTTTTTCTGGCGCTGAAATGACCAGGCGCTGAACTGGCGGCGCTGAATCGGCGGCGCTGAGCTGACAGCGCTGAATAGTACCTAACCCCCGGTGGGAACCCTGGGATTTTTCTGTGGGGAATTGTAATAAACGAGTGATTTGCAGCAATAATAATGGTCAGAAATGCAAAATAAGCACAAGATAACCAGTTAGAAAAAATATATGGTTCATATAAGTGGCTGAAAACAGGCCAAAACGTGATTATTTAACACTTTTGAGAGTTGTAAAAGGGTACAGAACCTAACAAGCCCACCTAACCTAACCTAGTAGTTCCCAGGTCACAACCCCTAGCCGGGGGCAAGCCCCCCGGACCCTCCTTCCCAGGTCACAACCCCTAGCAGTGGGGTAAGGCCCCCCCCCTGAACCCCCCTCCCTAGGTCACAACTGCTAGTCTGACCTCCCTTCCCAGGTCACAAACCAAGAGTAAATCACAGATAAATCCTTTCAATATGAAAAAGTAAATCATAAATAATTTCCTACCTTATGATTGACGCCGTCTTTTTTTTTTTTTTTGCAATCTTTACAGAAGCTTTGCAGTAGAAAATGCGCTGGCCTTCCCCAAAAATTAAGTCAGAATCGGACATTTGTGGAATTATTTCGCTGTTATTTTTTAATTTCACATGAGTAACAATAGCTTTACACTAGACGCAGAGCATTTCCACCATAATCAATTGCCGACTTTAATGAAATTACACCAAATTTTGAAATAGATTGATGCACTTCACATGATTTCCCTTTTGGAGACTTCTTTCCGTGATGGTGGTAAAGTTGAAACTGATGGGGAAGGTGATCAAAAAGTGGCTGTTGTAGAGCAACATCCAGGAACTTGGGAAGAAGTACTTGTAAGCTGTTAATTGGTTTATAAAAATCACTTGACAAATACATGATTGTAAATGTACAGAAAGCTGCCCAAACCATGGGAAAAAGTGCATACGCAATAAGCCCCCTTCAGTCTCTCAGATATAAACAATGGACTTAGAGTGAAAAACATTCTTCACATTTCAATAGACTGATACGTAAGTTATCATGCCCCAGCCTCTATTAAACATATAGAGAAAATAGCAAACTAGCCAGCACTCGTCCGTTTCTTATAACGAATTCCAGTTTCGCCAGAAATTAGAGTATCATATATTTGCCATATATGTTTTTTTTTTTTTAATTTGGAGTTGTTCCGTAACCGAAATACAAACCACGCTATTTACAAAGGGTATTACTTTTAGCGCAGCTGAAATGACGAGCCAATAGTTTTTAACGAGGGTTAATTACCCCCGCGCTAGTTAGCGGGGGGTGGGGAAGGGTAGCTTGCTACCCCTCCCCCCTCCACACACCGGTGACTTGCTTCACTTCACTTTTGGCTCGGCGGTGATCAGACGTATCTGTTAATCGCCTTCGTGACAGCCTTTAATTTTCTTCTTTTTCTTTTCAGCTTGTGTGATTGGTTGGAAGTTGACCTTCAGTTATTTTCTTTTATTTAATATGCGTACATGCCCTGGAGTTGCCGGCCGTCCTTGTGGGACTTTCATGTCGGACGTGATTACGGATCCTCACACCCTCTGCCCTCAATGTCGGGGCCGACGGTGCGACCAGGATAACATGTGCCGTGAGTGCAGGGAGTGGTCTGCCTCCCAGTGGGAGAGGTTTGGCCGTCGGCGTAAGAAGAAGTCCAAGAGAGACCGTTCTCCTCCGGGGTTAGCCTTGAAGGAGGAAGGTTCTCGGGACTCTTCTTCCGCCGCCCAAACCTCCTCCGAAGCTCCCCCTCGTCCGCCTCCTAAGGAGAGTCGTCCGAGTGGGAGCGCAGGCCCTTGTTCTATTTCCCTACCTTCGGTGGGGGGAGAGGGCGTCGCCTCCCATAGCGAGGCGGTTCCCCCTCCTCCTCCGGGGGAGGTTATTGATAATAATGCCTTATCCAGTGATGATCTTTTACAGATTTGGTCGTCCCTGGGGCTTAAGGGCTTGCCCTCCAGGGTCGCTCTTATTGACCTTGTCTCGTTGGGGGCCGCTGTTAAACAGTCGCCGGTGGTAGCGGAGGTAGACCCTCTGTCTATTGTCGACGTCGTGGTGACAGAGGCCTCCGACGTGGCTGGGCCTTCCGACGCAGGTGCTGTTGCTGGTGCTGGTGCTCTAGGCTCTCCTCCTCCTTCCGTGCATCCTTCGAAGGGGGAAGTGAGTCCTTCGGTCTCGACTGCTGCCCATCTTCCTTCTGAGGGAAGTGCTTTGACGGAGACTCCCCTTCGGAGGACCGATGGTCCCGACGATCTCCCCCGAGGCCGCCTCCGCCGTAAGGCTCACCGCCCTCTACGCCACAAGGGCCTCCCTTCCCCTTACAGGGGGACTAAGAGGCGCCTTTTTAGGTCTTCGTCCTCCGGGGGGGACTCTCCTCGTCAGCCTCAACCGACTGCTCCGCCCTCCTTGAACCTCTCTGCAGACCGCTCACCATCTCCTGCCGGATCTTCGCCTTCTGGAGAACTCGTCACCCGACGGGCAACGGTCCCTTCGGGGCTAAGGGATTCTTCCCTTACGCGAGCAGGGCTAGCGCACAAGCGCTCTCCTGCTCGCCAGCTATCTCCTGCTCGCCAGCGATCTCCTGCTCGCTAGCGATCTCCTGCTCGTCGACGATCTCCTGCTCGCCAAGACTCTCCTGCTCGCCGACGCTCACCTGCTCGTCGGCTCTCTCCTGATGTTCGCCCCCCTCGCCAGCGCTCTCCTACTCGTCAGCTCTCTTCCGAGCGTCAGCGCTCATTTGAGGACCATCGCCCTGCGGTCTCTGACCACCCTTTAGTTCCTGCTGAACTCCCTGCTCACCATCCACCTGGTCCTGTGGCTACGCAACATCGTGCTGCGCGTGTGTCAGAAACACATGTTCGCCAACGCGCCAGCGATCTTCCCATTCCTGCTCGTGAACGCGCCGCACCACCTGTCCTCTCACAGGACACGCGTCGACCTTCTGCTCGCCAGCGATCACCAGCTCGCCAGCGATCACCAGCTCGCCAGCGATCACCTACACATGCTGCTCGCCATCGCACGACCCTGCATGATCGCCCGCTTACGCATGCTGCTCCTCATCGCACTACCCTGAACGATCGCCCTCCTGCGGATGCTGATCACCATCGCACCCTTTCACGCGATCATTCACCTGCGCATGCTGCTCGCCATCGCACAACCCTGCACGATCGCCCGCTTACGCATGCTGCTCCTCATCGCACAACCCTGAACGATCGCCCTCCTGCGGATGCTGATCACCATCGCACCCTTTCACGCGATCATTCACCTGCGCATGCTGCTCGCCATCGCACAACCCTGCACGATCGCCCGCTTACGCTTGCTGCTCCTCATCGCACAACCCTGAACGACCGCCCTCTTGCGGATGCTGATCACCATCGCACCCTATCACGCGATCATTCACCTACACATGCTGCTCGTCATCGCTTACCATCACGCGGTCATTATCGCCAGCGATCTTCTTCACCTCCGCGGCAGCACGATCCCTCGCCGTCGCGCCATCGCTTGCGTTCGTCGCCTCGGACACGTGTTCATTTACCTGCCCACCCTCACGCCCACTCGCCCGCGCGACCGCTCGCCCGCGCGACCGCTCGCCTGCGCGCCCGCGAGACCGCTCGCCTGCGCGACCGCTCGCCTGCGCGACCGCTCGCCTGCGCGCCCGCGCGCCCGCGCGCCTGCGCGACCGCTCGCCTGCGCGCCCGCGCGACCGCTCGCCTGTGCGCCCGCGCGATCACCCACGCGACCATTCGCCTTTGCGCGACCGTTCGCCCTCGCGCGACCATAGTTCGCGGCGAATTCCACAGCCGGTAGTAGCAGCAGGGACGCGTGCTCCTAGACGGCACTCGGGATCACCTCCATCCAAACACAGGTTGGTATTGCAGGACGAAGACAGGTCAGTACAGCATTCTTCCCCACCTTCTTTTCAGGCAGGTACCGTCGTGTCCACTCCAAAGGATCGCCTGATCCCTTTCACCTTAGCGAGGATTTCGGACTCTGTGTCCTTTGAGCAGCAGACTTGGTTTGGTCCGCTGGCACGGGCGTTAGTGAGGGTTATGAAACCAGCACTCGCCGGCCAGGGTAACAAACCAGCGGCTGTCTCTCCTACGCTGAAGAGAAAGAGAGGAGTGGACTTCGTGGTGACTTCCCCCAGGGCGAAGTTGGTTCCCAAGAGGTCGGTCTCGAGGGTCCCCTCTCCTGCACGAGTACTCTCTCCTTCTCCCGTGGACGAGGCCTTTCCGTCCTCAGGTGAGTCCAGTGGGTGTCAGGGAATTCCTTAGACATTTTTCCCTGGTAAAGATAGCACTGCTTATTTGTGATTAGGTATGGTAAAACAAATTCAGAAATTTAGAAACAAAGTTTATTTGCAATTTATAATTTATTAACACCACTATGGATTATGAAATTGAAAGATGTAATACTGAAATAAAGAAATAAACAAATGACGAACAATAAAAATATTAATTAACTTATCTGTCTGACACCCTTTTAACATCCATTACAAAAATAATAAATCACCAAAGGTCTTGTTACGAATAAATTGGTCGAGAAAAATAACCCTTACAACACAGAACATAACACAAGTCACTGTTCATGGGTCTCTGACATTTATCAAACGCTAAATAACACCAATTTGGATTTCGGATTCAGAGTCACCTATATAACGTATGCTTCGATGTAACAGCGGGAACCTGTGATTATAGTTCGAGCATTTATAAAAAGTGCATCTCTTGGTTCGGGATTGCTTAAGGTCGTGCACTGTTTCCCCAAGGGTCGAGGATTACCCTAGCTGAAAACGAAAGAACATACCTTGTGAAATTTAACTACAGTACACTTATGATTAATAACAATTCGTAAAGACTTAATTAAATATGCACTTAAACAATTTTAAACACTTTTAGAGACTAAAATTTTAAAGATTAACACATTTCACAAAACTGATAACAATATTCCATATAAACACAAATAGTTAATCCACTTACTGCACGGCTAGGTGATTATAACGTGACTAAAGAAAATACAAAATTTATCTTTCAAAGTCTATTATGAAACTGAAAATACAAGGATAAAATCATAAACAGAAACTTCGCAAATACGGTAACTTCAAAACCAATCAATAGATGGCGTTACTAACATGAAATTCCCTTACAAAACCCCCCATTAAGCCTTTTATATATAAAAGGTAAATAGCATGGAATTTCATAGAAAATACAAAATACCTTAACCTCTACTTAACAAATCAGCAAATATATTATTGGTACCCTTCACATGAACAACAGAGAAAGAATAAACTTGTAATGCCAAAGACCAACGCATTAGTCTATCATTACTAGACTTTGAAGTCTCTAAATACATGAGTGGCTTTTGATCACTTTCCAAGAGGAATTTTCTCCCCATTAAGTAGTACTCAAACTTCTTTATTCCCCATACTATGGCCAAGCATTCTCGCTCGATAGCTGCATATCGAGTCTCGGGGGGAAGAAGTTTCTTGCTTGCGAATGCTACTGGATAAGGTTCACCGTCTATATACTGCAGCAAAACTGCTCCTAGACCTGTAGACGATGCATCCGTTATATTGCATTAGTCCAAGATTAGTTGAAAAGGCTGTATACTTGCGACTTTCTGGTGTTAGAGGAATCTGATGATATGCTTTGCAGATATCAAGTTCTGTAATGTACATAAAATCTGCAAACTTATGAAGATCTTGCTCAAAGCTTGGCATGGGCTCACAATCAAAATCTGGTTTATCTGAAAATACACGTTTGTACTTCTGACATAAGTTACGAAGATCATCTTTCTGTACATCTGAAAGATTAGGGTTTATGTTGCACGTACTCTGATTGGTATCCACAGTTTCAATTTTCAGATAATCATCCTCATCAGCATTAATAACAGCAACTTTGTTAACATGAACAGTGTTTATCATTCCAGTCATATCTTCATCTGCTACATGTAACATATTAACATTCTCTCTACGGTAATATTTCTTCATAAGATTGATATGATACAGTCTCTTCTTACCTTCTACGTTTACCCAGTAGTCAACTGGACCATGCTTCTCAATTATCTTGTATGGACCTCTCCATGAGAACTGCAATTTACCTTGTTTTTCTGGAATAAGCAAAAGTACTTCATCATCAGCTTTAAATCGGCGCTTACTACTCTTCAAATCAAAATAAGACTTATATGTACTGGAAGATATATTCATGTTTTGAACAGCCAAATCAGAAACATCGGACAACTTTTCACGTAGTTCCAAAACAAAAGAATAAAGATCAGTTTCCCCTGCAGACATATCCGAATTTGTCCATAGTTCCTTCAATATTGTCAAGGGACCTCTCACTTGACGGCCATATAAAATCTCAAATGGTGAGAAACCTGTTGTATCACTTGGGATTTCCCTCATGGCGAACAGTGCTGCTGGAAGGAAACGATGCCATTGATTATGTTTTAACTCACATATTTTCTTCAATATACTCTTTAAAATCTGGTGTTGCCTTTCTATTCTTCCATTGGCAGCAGGATGATAGGGGGTACTGAAAAGAGGTTTGACTCCTAATAACTTGTGTACTTGCAACATAAGTTCTGATCGAAATTGTGGTCCTCTGTCAGAAAGAATTTCTTTCGGCACTCCCACTCTGGAAAAAATAGATATTAAGGCTTCTGCAATGTCTTCAGATGTTATGTTCTTCAAAGCGACTGCTTCCGGGAAGCTTGAAGCATAATCTACCATAGTCAGAATATATCTATGCCCTGCTTCACTAGGAGGAGAAATCGGGCCCACTAAGTCAATAGCAACTCTATAAAATGGCGTAGAGATCACTGGTAATTTAACCATCTGAGCCTTCTTTACTTTTCCAACAAGAGAAGATTTTTGGCATACATCACAAGATTTGCAATATTTATATATGTCAGACGTCATACCCTGCCACCAGAAAATTTCATTAATCTTATTAAAGGTTTTCCTATGAGAAAAATGTCCACTTACCGGAATATCATGTGCAAGGTGCAAAACTAATTTTATGCATTTAACTGGTACAACCAACTGTTCCTTTCCCAGTAACTGAGGCTTTTTACATTTCTGTATTTTCCTGTAGAGAAGTCCATTTCTCATCACGAACACGTACTGCAAACCATTCTTGCAAAGTTTGACATCTCCAGACTGACTCATTTCTCTTGCATATTTCAAAGCTTCGCAATTCTGCTGTTCTCTAAGAAAAGATTCATGATCAATGGATATATCAAATGGTTCTGGTAAAGAAAGAGGGTGAACAATATTTCTCCTTTTTACCTGTGCTCTTGTTACGGCATTTACGTCTATGGAAGAATCCGTATTTTTCAGAGGAAACAAATTATGGTCCTGTACACCTGGAATATTGCCTAATAAGACAGTACAGTACTTTATTGGAGCCCTAACAGCATTAACCCAACCTGTAAAGAGATTACATTTCAAATAAATCTTGACAATAGGGAATCTGTCCTTCCTGCCCAAATAATCAATAAGAGTAGAATATGAACAATTTGTTCCAGGGTCAGGAATCAAATCCTCTGATACCACTACTCCTGTACAACCTGTATCTCTAAGTATTGTAGATACTGTAACACCATTCACTGTTCCACATACCATAGGTCCACATACTCCAGTGTTATCAAGAACTTGTCCTATCTCAAGAGAAGATTCAGATTTCTTTTTGGGTACCTTGTTAGGACAGTTTCTCGAAATATGTCCACTCTGACCACAACCGTAACATGCAACCTTACCAGGACGTGACGAACTAGTTTTCTCTGGTTTCTCACTCATACTGATCTTATCACTGGAACTAGATAAATTCGCATTATGCCTAAAGTACTTCTGCTCATCTTTAGGATAACATTTGTGTGCTGAAGCATATGTGTCTGCCAATGATGAATAATCCTCTGGAGTTCTAGGTTTACGCTCCTTAAGGAAAAGACGCATTTCCTTGGGTAAAGTAGACATGAACTGATCACAGACTATAATGTTTCTCAAATCTTCGTAGTCTTTCGTTATCCTAAGACTATTTATCCACAAGTCAAAATTTCGAAATAACATATTCAAATATTGTTCAAATGTGCTCTTGGAATCAATTTTTGCAGTTTTAAACGCTGTCCTGTACCAGTCACTAGTCTTCTTGAATCCTTTCAAAAGAGCTTCCTTCAATGATGCATAGTCACTGGTAACATCATCTGAGAGCGACGTGTAGATATCTAATGCCTTACCTCTTAAAAGTGATGCCAACTGAACTGACCAAGATTTCCGTTCCCAGTTGAGAGAAACTGGTACCTTTTCAAATCTTACTAGGTAGGCGGTGATATCATCAGTATCACAAAATGGAAGAGGTCTAGTAGTATCCACAGCAACTGTTACATGGCTAGGGTTAGATGTTGCTCCTCTGATCTTTTGCAATTCAAGTTCGTGTGCCCTCTGCTTTTCATTTTCTTCCCTCTGCTTTTCATTTTCTTGGTATTTAATCATCAAAGCCCTTTCTTCTCTTTCAGCATGTCTTCTATCACGCTCATCACTATCTTTGATTTTCTTCTCTATAAAGTTCAAAAGAGCTTCATCCGAGAGTCCCATGGACAAACCTTCATCCTTCCAGAATTTATAAAATTCCATTTTAAATTATCCAGTTTGTAACCATTGCCTACAAACAACTTAATTTAAGAATCATTAAAGATACCTGTTACACAATGACTATAAGCGGGAACTGAATTGTACTAGAAATAATTATTATGAATAAATGACAATCACACACTTTCATTAAATAACAGTAACCATTCACCAAGCATCAAGATTCAACAATAAAGTTGATAAAAATAAATATGAAGTACAAAACAATAACTTTAAAATTGTCAAACCAGTATATCTCTAGAGTCAACTGGACTCTTACGTAACAACTGTTACCGGACACTGTTTCAAGAATTCGGTTTACATTTCATTAACTATCGGAAGTCTCCCACTTGCGACCTTCCAGCCGTATTCTTAAAATGCCCACATACTCAAAAGTAAATTTCCGCCACTCCAATTAATTGCACTTTTAAGTGTTGTAATAGAAAATAAATGACTATCACCAAACCAATCACAAAGTAACGCAGGCCACTATTAACAAGGAAATATTTAAATTAGCCCTGGTGAGCACACCACTTAATGTCAGGGAATTCCTTAGACATTTTTCCCTGGTAAAGATAGCACTGCTTATTTGTGATTAGGTATGGTAAAACAAATTCAGAAATTTAGAAACAAAGTTTATTTACAATTTATAATTTATTAACACCACTATGGATTATGAAATTGAAAGATGTAATACTGAAATAAAGAAATAAACAAATGACGAACAATAAAAATATTAATTAACTTATCTGTCTGACACCCTTTTAACATCCATTACAAAAATAATAAATCACCAAAGGTCTTGTTACGAATAAATTGGTCGAGAAAAATAACCCTTACAACACAGAACATAACACAAGTCACTGTTCATGGGTCTCTGACATTTATCATACGCTAAATAACACCAATTTGGATTTCGGATTCAGAGTCACCTATATAACGTATGCTTCGATGTAACAGCGGGAACCTGTGATTATAGTTCGAGCATTTATAAAAAGTGCATCTCTTGGTTCGGGATTGCTTAAGGTCGTGCACTGTTTCCCCAAGGGTCGAGGATTACCCTAGCTGAAAACGAAAGAACATACCTTGTGAAATTTAACTACACTTATGATTAATAACAATTCGTAAAGACTTAATTAAATATGCACTTAAACAATTTTGAACACTTTTAGAGACAAAAATTTTAAAGATTAACACATTTCACAAAACTGATAACAATATTCCATATAAACACAAATAGTTAATCCACTTACTGCACGGCTAGGTGATTATAACGTGACTAAAGAAAATACAAAATTTATCTTTCAAAGTCTATTATGAAACTGAAAATACAAGGATAAAATCATAAACAGAAACTTCGCAAATACGGTAACTTCAAAACCAATCAATAGATGGCGTTACTAACATGAAATTCCCTTACAGTGGGGCGGTAGTCTTCCCCTCGGCACCAGGGGGGGAGACTTCGCTTCAGGCAGGAGAATCGTCTCGTGAGGAAGGGGCCCCTCGAACCTCGTTGTTGGGATCCTGTATCCCTCCCAGGAGGGAACCCAAGGATTCCAAGACCATCCCTAAATCCTCTGCAAGGATTCGTCAGGAACCCACGACTACCCAGGGGAATGTCCACGTATCACCCCAGGAAGAGATTCCTGGGGCAGGAGATTTAGCTGCCAGCCCGCAGGGAGGAGAACAGCAAGAGTCCGAACATGCCTTCTGGCAGGTCCTAAGCCTGATAAGGCAACTTAACAGTCTTACGGATCCAGTCATCCCCCCCCCGTGAAGGCAAAGACACGATTCTGGATGAAGTGTTTGACGTTCGGAAGGCCCCTAAGACCAGTGCAGCTCTGCCCTGGTCTCGGGGGCAGAAGAGTGCCAGAGCTAGGGCCAATGCTCAGCTCGCACTTCTTGCCTCCTCCAGTCGTTCCACTGCCGGGAACAAACTCATCCCTCCTCCTCGCCTTCAGCAGAGGAGGTATTTCGAGATCCTGGGTGAGCACAACCTCGCTCTTCCTCTCCATCACTCTGTGGAGGAGCTGGCGAAGGGCGTTCCCTTGGAGAAACTCTCTGCCCGGCAGGTGTCGTTCTCGGCGGCAGAGATCCTTAACCACGAGAAGGTCGCTAAGTGTGCCATGCAGGCCACTTCGTGGCTGGACTTCTGGTTAGGATCTCTGGGCATCCTATTGCGATCGGAGGACCTGTCCAAGGAGACCAATAGGAAGGCCCTAGAGACCTTCTTGCTCTCGGGCACCCGCTCCATCGAGTTTTTGGCGCACCAGGTTACCACCCTGTGGGCCAACTCGGTGTTGAAGCGTCGCGATGCTGTGTCCGAGAGATTCCATCCGAAGGTCCCCGCCGTAGATGTGTGTAGGCTCCGACATGCCTCCCTCCTGGGGGAGAGCCTGTTTGAGCCTCAAGACTTGGAGCGAACGGCTGAGAGGTGGAGGAAATCCAGCACGGACTCCCTCCTCCACAGGGCCCTTACAACTCGGCCCTATAAGCCTCCAGCCCCGCCACAACAGCAGCAACAGCCTTGTAAGGCTCCCAAACAGGCACCGGCAGCTAAGAAAGTGGTGTCTAAGCCCCAGCCCTTTCCAGCCAAGGTCAAGAGGGGCGGTAAGTCCTCCAGGGGAGGCAAGACTTCTAGGGGTGGCGGCCGCGGCCGCAAGCCCTAGGGGTGGCAGTCCCCCTGCGTGTCCACCTGTGGGGGGATGCCTTCAGCGTTGCGTCCGCAGGTGGCAACATCACGGGGCCGATGCTTGGACGGTCTCAGTGATCGGCCAAGGTTATCGCGTCCCATTCACGTCATCTCAACCTCCCCTGACAGCGAATCCAGTGTCGTTGAGCTCCTATGCCATGGGATCGGCAAAGGGGCTGGCCCTTCAGGCCGAAGTCGAGACCATGTTCGAGAAGGGTGCTCTCCAGGAGGTCGTGGACGGCTCTCCAGGCTTCTTCAGTCGACTCTTTCTTGTAAAGAAGGCTACTGGAGGCTGGAGACCCGTCATCGATCTCTCGGCTCTGAACAGGTTTGTCAAACAAACCCGGTTCAGCATGGAGACAGCAGACACGGTCAGACTTGCGGTGAGACCACAAGACTTCATGTGTACACTGGATCTAAAGGATGCGTACTTCCAGATCCCAATCCATCCGTCTTCCAGGAAGTACCTGAGATTCTGCCTAGACAACAAGATCTACCAGTTCAAGGTGCTGTGTTTCGGTCTCTCCACAGCTCCTCAGGTGTTCACCAGAGTGTTCACCCTGATTTCGACTTGGGCGCACAGGAACGGCATTCGTCTCCTTCGTTACCTAGACTATTGGCTGATCCTAGCAGACTCGGAGTCGACCCTTCTTCGACACCGAGACAGGCTTCTAGATCTTTGCCAGGATCTGGGGATCGTGGTAAACCTCGAGAAGTCCTCTCTGCAGCCGTCCCAACGACTGGTTTATCTAGGCATGCTAATAGACACCAATCTCCACAAAGCCTTTCCATCAGACGACTGGATAGCAAGGCTGAGGAGGGTGGCGGAACCTTTCCTCAGGCGAAAAGAACTCCCCGCCCAATCGTGGTTGCGTCTCTTAGGCCACCTATCCTCCCTGGCCCGTCTGGTTCCAAACAGCTGCCTCAGGATGAGATCCCTTCAATGGCGGCTCAAGTCCCGGTGGAATCAAGGATCCGATTCCCCGGACACTGATCCCAATGGGGTCTCTGGAACAGACGGACTTGCGGTGGTGGCTGGCCGACGAGAACCTGCGAAAGGGAATGAGTCTTCTCGTCCTCCCCCCGGAATTGACTCTGTTTTCGGACGCGTCAAAAGAAGGGTGGGGGGCGCACGTTCTGAACCAGAGGGCCTCAGGCCTTTGGTCAGAATCAGAAAAGTGCCTACACATCAACCTGCTAGAATTGAAGGCCGTCTTTCTGGCCCTTCAACAGTTCCAACGGTTCCTGGTGGGTCACTCCGTGGTGGTGATGAGCGACAACACCACGGTAGTGGCTTATATCAACAAGCAGGGAGGCACTTTTTCGCAACAGCTATCCCATCTTGCAGTAGAGACTCTGAGGTGGACCGAAACCCACTCGATAACACTATCAGCTCGCTTCATTCCTGGCAAGAGGAATGTGCTCGCCGACAGTCTGAGCAGGGCTTCGCAGATAGTGAGTACCGAGTGGTCTTTGGATCCTCAGATAGCCAACAAAGTCCTGACTTTGTGGGGTTCCCCGACTGTGGACTTGTTCGCGACAGCCTTGAACTTCAAGCTGCCCCTGTACTGCTCACCAGTCCCGGACCCCAAGGCACTCTGGCAAGATGCTTTCCAGCAACGGTGGGACAACATCGACGTGTTTGCCTTCCCACCATTCTGTCTGATGAGAAGGGTGCTCAACAGGACCAGACTATCGGTCAACTGTTCGATGACTCTGGTAGCTCCGCTATGGCATCACGCAGAATGGTTTCCGGACCTTCTGCAACTCCTGACGGAACTCCCAAAGGAGCTTCCTCCACGACACGAGCTTCTCAGACAACCCCACTCCGGTGTCCCTCACAGGGCCGTAGCCTCGCTTCGGCTTCACGCCTGGAGACTATCCAGCGTCTCCTCGCGGAGAGAAGCTTTTCGCAACAGGTTGCGGAGAGAATGTCTCGGTACCTGCGAAGGTCCTCTGAGGGAGTCTACCAAGCGAAGTGGAGAGTCTTTTGTGGTTGGTGTCGTGGAAGGGGTATCTCTCCACTCGATGCCACTATTCCAGCAATAGCGGACTTCCTTGTGTATCTGCGAGAAGAAATGCGCCTTTCTGTCTCGGCAGTGAAAGGCTATCGCTCAGCCTTAAGCTTGGCCTTCAGATTGAAGGGCGTGGATATTTCTTCATTGCTAGAACTCTCTTTACTCATACGTAGCTATGAGCTTACCTGCCCCCAGTCGGAAGTGAGACCCCCTCCTTGGAACGTGGTTCGAGTCCTCAGGTCTCTCAAGAGACCTCCCTTCGAGCCATTACGCCAGGCCTCCGATCGCCACCTGTCTTGGAAGACGGCTTTCCTACTCGCCTTGGCCTCGGCCAAGCGAGTTAGTGAACTTCATGGTCTCTCGTACGACATCGCCCATTCAAGGGGATGGGGGGAGGTAACGTTCAGGTTCGTCCCTGAGTTTGTGGCCAAGACTCAGAATCCTGGAGTGCCGGATCCTCGGTTCGACTCTTTCAGGATCGCGAGTCTCCGTTCTGTAACAAACGACCCAGACCAGCTGCTACTATGCCCAGTGAGGTGTCTGAGGTACTACTTGAAGAGAACGGCTGCAGTCCGTCCTCAGGTGCGAGCTTTGTTTGTGAGCACAGGCAGGACAAAGAGGAGGGTCACCAGGAACACCATCTCTGCTTGGATTCGAAGGGTTATCCACCATGCCCTGAATCCTGACCCTCCGCCGTCACGTCGCCCTCGGGCCCACGATGTCAGGGGTATTGCTACATCCCTGGCCTTCAAGAGAAACTTCTCTGTGACGCAGGTACTTCAAGCTGGGGTCTGGAAGCGTCAAACGACCTTCACAGCCCACTACCTGCAAGACGTGACCCACAGGAGCCTCGATACGTTCTCTATCGGCCCTGTGGTGGCTGCACAACAGCTGGTCTAACCTCAGGCTCCTTTTTGGACAAGTAGCAGTAGGTTGAGGGCGTTGTTACCCGGTCTTAGTCTGTGTGAATGAAAGAGTATGTCTGACCCTTACTTCTTTCTTCATTCTTCCCTCTCTTGGGGAAGCAGCATCCTGGTCCTCGCATACCTGACCTCGACCTCTGCAGGTAACCCATGCTTCTTTGTGCTCCTAGTATTAAGCTTAATACTGTTGCGTCTCCCATACCCTGACGAGGTGGTATGGGGAACGTCCTATCCTAGAATTCCTATCTGAAGGTCTCAAGGTCAACTTCATAGGACGAGTCACACTCTCCTCCTCACACTACTTATGTAGGCCACTCGTTCCTAGCGATGCTAGGAACCTGTGAGGTACAGGGGCTCCCTCTCTCTAGTGCTGCTCACTGAGGGATCGAGCCCCCGGGCAAGCCGAAGTCAGTAAGGCTGGGGACTTTCCACCCTTCCTAAGGGGTAAGTCACCCTTTGTAAATAGCGTGGTTTGTATTTCGGTTACGGAACAAATGACAAATTCGAAGATAATTTGTATTTTTCCTAACCATACAAACCTTTGCTATTTACACATATGTGCCCGCCATCCCTGACCCCCAAGTCAAGTCCTACCTCTAAGTGAAGTGAAGCAAGTCACCGGTGTGTGGAGGGGGGAGGGGTAGCAAGCTACCCTTCCCCACCCCCTGCTAACTAGCGCGGGGGTAATTAACCCTCATTAAAAACTATTGGCTCGTCATTTCAGCTGTGCTAAAAGTAATACCCTTTGTAAATAGCTAAGGTTTGTATGGTTAGGAAAAATACAAATTATCTTTGAATTTGTCATATTTCCCTTGACTGTAGAATCTGTCTGCCATTTGCAGTTCCAGATGAATTTTCATGACTGAGAAACCATATTTCTGTAGGTAAACGAATCCATGGGAATAATACATAACCTAGCTTAGGATGCGTTGTCCTTACCTTTGGGAAGTGGCTGTGCAGCATCCCTCTAAAGAGGTTTGTTCCGTAACTGACATACAAACCACGCTATCTAATAGGGGTTATTACTTTCGTCGTAGCTGAAATGACGAGCCATTAAAATTTCAACGAGGGTTTACTACCCCACCGCTAGTTAGCGGGGGTTGTGGGGGGGGGTAGCCTCCTACCCCCTCACACACACCTGTGCTTGAGCTCACTTTACTTTTGGCTCGGAGCGAGAACGCTTGTTCCTCTCACTCTCCTCGCCTATTTTGGACTGTCATTAATTTTTGTCTTTTTACTTACTTTTTCTTATACTTGTAATATATATATAAAAATTCTTTATGTTTATGTATATATTTGTGTATAGAAATGTAGTAAGTTTTCTTTTCAGTGTTTGTGCTGTGTGTGTGATGTACGACAACGACACTTGCGTAGCAAGGCCACCACAGTTCCACTTCGTGGGGAACGACCTCTCCCTCTCTGGTCCATCGATCTTCCCGTCGGCATATCCGTTAACTCGGCCCCCGCAGGGGAATCGTCATTGCCTGGACCCTCTTCATTCATCTATTATCTTCGCTTTTCCTCTTTTCCTATGGGAAACTTGGATTGTCAGCGAAGGGAATGTGGCCTTTTGTTAGATTGACTACGGTCTCTCTCTACTCGAGGTCGTTCACCTTTACTACTACCACGTATTATTACGGTAGCTCCTTTCCCGTTGCGGGTTAGGTTGCTATTCTGTTTGTTTGTCTCAATTATTTTTAGTGAAATCTAATTGTATTTTAACTTTTCATCTTTTTCCATGGGGAACACTTCTCTTCGGGGGTTCAGTGGTTCTCACTATTATATTCTTAGATGATATAGATAATTATAATTCTGTTATAATTCTGTTTTTATTACAGTTACTCCCCCCCCTTCTCCCTTGGATGTCATCTGGGGAAGGTGGGCGCATACTTAATTCTTATTTTATATTTTTCCCTCGGGGTTCCTCTTCGGAGTTCCTCCCTAGGGAATTTCTGTTAAAATAATTATTTAATTTTATTTTCCCAGTTAACTATGCAGTTTTTCTTCATTCGACTAAAGAGTGCCAACAAAGCAGAGCTGTCCTGTTCATGCCTGGGAATTCTGCTGTCGCTTCCGTCCCTCAGAGGACGTCGTCATGGGCGTTATCCCTTCTCTTAGAAGTACTCCCGTGACAACATGCCAGCACTTCAGATCATCTTAGAACGCTAATGGAGGTTCGCCTCCAGGGGTTGGACAACTTCCCTTCCGAGGGAGGTCTCCTCCCCAGGTGTGAGCTTTTCTCCTTCAGAGGGAGAACTTCCCATACCTTCATAAATTCATCGCCTTCGACTACTGTTGCTGCCCTGCGGCCAGACTTTTCTCCCCCCCTGGTGGGTTTTCTCTTCCTTCAGGGGTGGAGCACAGTCTTGGCAAGTCTCTTCTACGAAGTGTTCACCTCTCTCGTTCACGAGAGAGGCCACTCATAGAGACTTCTCTTCGGAGAATCGCTACTGCTAAGGTCAGCTTGCTGATCCACCATCCCTAAGGGGCGTCACCACGAGTGTTTTCAGGTCTCTTCTACGAAGTGTCACCTCTCTCGTTCGCAAGAGAGACCATTCATAGAGACTCCTCTTTGGAGGATCGCTACTGATAAGGTCAGCTTGCTGATCCAACGGCCCTAAGGGGCGTCATTACGAGTGTCTTCAAGTCTCTTCTACCAAGGGCACCTCTCGTTCGCGGGAGAGGTCTCTCATAGAGACTCCTTCTCGGAGGATCAAGCAGAACTTCCAGTGACCTCTACCTTCGGCTGCAACGTGGTCCTTTGGACTTCGGTCCTGGACTTTAACACGGACCTTTTACGGTCCCATTGGTGGATGCTGGCCCTTCCAAAGGGCACATCCCAGTTCCTGATCGTCCTGCCAGCTGACCTACCGATCTACCAGCGCAACCTTGCGCTGCAACGAAGGATTTCGGTCCTGGACTCTAAAGCAGACCTGCTTACGGTCCTCATTGGGGGATGCCCGCCCTTTTTTAAAGGACACATCCCAGTTCCTGATCGTCCTGCCAGCTGACCCTTCAATCTACTAGCGCGTGAAGCGCGTGCGCGCTCGCCGATTTTCATACGCGCGCAAGCGCCGACGATGTTTTTACATGCGCAAGCGCCGACGATCTTCTTACGCGTGTAAGAGCTGACGACTGTCCGCACGGGGGTACCGATGGTTTCTCGCGCGCGCACCGCTACCTTCCCGTGCGCGCATGCGCGCTCGCCGATCTTCTTACGCGTGCGCGCTCGCCGATCTTCTTACGCGTGCGCGCTCGCCGATCTTCTTACGCGTGCGCGCTCGCCGATCTTCTTACGCGTGCGCGCTCGCCGATCTTCTTACGCGTGCGCGCTCGCCGATCTTCTTACGCGTGCGCGCTCGCCGATCTTCTTACGCGTGCGCGCTCGCCGATCTTCTTACGCGTGCGCGCTCGCCGATCTTCTTACGCGTGCGCGCTCGCCGATCTTCTTACGCGTGCGCGCTCGCCGATCTTCTTACGCGTGCGCGCTCGCCGATCTTCTTACGCGTGCGCGCTCGCCGATCTTCTTACGCGTGCGCGCTCGCCGATCTTCTTACGCGCGCAAGCGCCGACGATCTTTTTTGCGCCCGGGTACCGATGGTCTCCCGCGCGCACGCTGATAGCGAGCGCTCGCCGATGGTCTTCCGCGCACGCCAACAAACTCGTATGCGCGTGCGCCGATGGTCTTCCGTGCACGCCAACTAACTCGTACGCGCGCGTGCCAACATTCTGGTATGCGAGTACGCGCCGAGGATCTTATATTTTCGCCCGCACGGGCTCTTCATTCTGATCCTGCACGCAATCTGATTCCTGCGCACTCTATGAAGTCTCGCCCGCGAGCCCCGGGTATCCCCCATCACGCGAGCGCCAGCTCGCTCCCCTGCACAATCGCCAATACCCTCCCACGCGCAACGGCTGCAGTACAACGCTCGGTAAGGGCGCCATCACCGCATCCCCCCCCCCCCGCAAGCGCAGAACAGCGCGCTTGCCGGTAGGGGGGAAGCTTCCAGAAAGGTCCAGGGACATTTCTTCCTCATCTTCTTTCTTCTTACAGGCGACTCCCGCTCCAGAGGGAGTGTCTGACAGCGCAGCCATCAGCCCTGGTTTGGGGCTCTAATCAGAGCGGTAGCAAAGGCTTTCAAGCCTGTTCTCTCTGAGTTGGGCCACAAATCTTTGGCTGCATCTACTCCCCTGAAGAGGAAAAGAGGAGTTTCGGATGCGGTAACTTCTCCGATGACGAAGCTGTCTCCTCGTAAGTCTTCAAGGCAGGCTCCCTCCCCCCTCAGACTTTTCTCCCTTCCCTTCGGACGAGGATTTCCCGTCCTCAGGTGAGTCACATGAGGTGAGACGTTCCCCCATCACACCATTGAGGGAAACCCCACCTCGCGCGGTAAAGTCTTCTCGAATAAGGGTGGAGAAGAGCCTGCCTCTGTCGTTGTTGGAGTCCTGCATCTCTCCCAGGAGGGAGTCGAAGGACTCCAAGACAATACCGGGAGGCCCCTAGCACCGAAATCTACAAGCTCAGACATTCTTCCGTTATGGGAACGAACCTGTTTGAGCCTAAGGACGTGGAGCAGGCTGCTGAGAGGTGGAGGAAGTCACCAAGACTCCCTCCTACATAGGGCTGTGACATTCAACCCCTATAAACCTCCAGCACCCCAGCAGCCACGTCCCAAAACGACCACGAAACCGACAACGATAGCGAAGACAGTGGTGTCTAAGCCCTTTCCGGTCAAGGACAAGAAAGGCAAGAAGTCCTCCAGGGGAGGGAAGAATCCTAGAGGGAGCAGCCGAGGCCGTAAACGCTAGGATTGGCAGTGCCCCTGCATGTCCGCCAGTGGGGCGATGCCTACAAGGTTGCGCAGACAGGTGGCAGCAACTCGGGGCCGATTCCTGGACGATTTCCGCAATCAGTCGGGGATATCGCGTCCCGTTCACAACATCTCTACCTCCCCTGAGGATGAATCCGGTGTCATTTAGCTCCCTTGCCATGGGATCAGCAAGGGGGCGGGCCCTTAGGGCAGAGGTCCAGATTAAAGCAAACTCCGTTCAGCATGGAGACCGCAAACACGGTCAGACTTGCAGTGAAACCGCAAGACTTCATTTGTATACTGGATCTGAAGGATGCGTACTTCCAGATCCCAGTCCATCCGTCTTCAAGGAAGTACTTAGGATTCAGCCTAGACCACAAGGGGTACCAGTTCAAGGTGCTGTGTTTCGGTCTCTCCACAGCACCACAGGTTTTCACCAGAAGTGTTCACCCTAATATCATCGTGGGCACACAGAATCGGCATCCGTTTCCTCCGTTATCTGGATGACTGGCTGATCCTAGCAGACTCGGACTCATCCCTTCTTCGACACCGAGACAAACTTCTAGGACTTTGCCCGGATCTGGGGATCATGGTAAATCTTGAGAAGTCCTCTCGCTTTCCACTCAAAGACTGGTTTACCTAGGCATGATTATAGACACCAATCTCCACAAAGCCTTCCCATCAGACGACAGGATAGCAAGGCTGAGAGGGGTCGCAAGCCCTTTCCTCAGACGAGAAGAGCTTGCAACCCAATCGTGGTTACGTCTCCTTGGTCACCTTTCATCCTTGGCTCATCTAGTTCCCAACGATCGCCTCAGGATGAGATCTCTCCAGTGGCGGCTCAAGTCCCGGTGGAATCAAGGTTGCGATTCCCCGAACGTCATGATCCCTATGGGTCCTGCGGAACGGACGGACCGCCAGTGGTGGGTGACAGACGAGAACCTACGAAGAGGAGTGGATCTTCTTGTCCTTCCCCCAGATTTAATGCTGTTTTCGGATGCCTCAAAGAAAGGGCGGTGGGCCCACGTTCTGTACCACAGAACCTCAGGCCTGTGGTCAGAATCAGTAAAGTTCCTCCATATAAATCGTCTAGAGATGAAGGCCGATTTGTTGGCCCTTCAGCAGTTCCAACAATACCTGGCAGGTCACTCTGTGGTGGTGATAAGCAACAACACCACAGTAGTGGCTTATATCAACAAGCAAGGAGGTACCTTTTCGAAGCAGCTATCCCATCTTGCAGTAGAGATACTGAGATGGACCAAAGTCTGCTCGATTCTACTATCGGCGCGTTTCATTCCAGACAAGAGGAATGTGCTCGCCGACAATCTGAGCAGAGCGTCTCAGATAGTGAGTATCGAGTGGTCTTTGTGTCATCTTGTAGCCAACAAAGTCCTGACTTTGTGGGGTTCCCCGACTGGATCTGTTCGCGACAGTGCTGATCTTCAAGATTCCACTGTACTTCCCCCCAGTCCCAGATCCCAAGGCGCTCTGGCAAGATGCCTCCCAACAATGGTGGAACAACATCAACGTGTACGCATTTCCCCCGTTCTGTCTGATGAGGAGGGTGCTCAACAAGACCAGAATATCGGTCAATTTTTCAATGACCCTCATAGCTCCGCTATGGCATCACGCGGAATGGTTTTTAGACCTTCTGCAACTCCTAACGGAACTTCCGAGAGAATTCCTTCCACGACACGATCTACTAAGACAACCACTTGCCAGCATCTTCCACAAAGCCGTAGCTTCGCTACGACTTCACGCCTGGTGACTATCCAGCATCTCCTCGCTGAGAGAGGATTTTTCGCAACAAGTTGCGATTAGGATGTCTGGACATCTGCGAAAATCATCCGCATCTGTCTACCATGCAAAGTGGAAAGTCTTCTGTGGTTGGTGTCGTGGAAGGGGTATCTCCACTCGATGCCACTATTCCAGCAGTAGCGAAGTTCCTTGTGTATTTGCGGGAAGAAAATGCGCCTTTCAGTCTCGGCGGTGAAAGGCTATCGCTCAGCCTAAAGTCTAGCCTTCAGGCTCAAAGAAATGATCTTTCCATCCTCGCTGGAACTTTCCCTACTCATACGAGGTTATGAACTTACCTGCCCTCAGTCGGATGTGAGACCTCCTCCATGGAACGTGGTTTGAGTTCTCAGGTCTCTTAAGAGACCTCACTATGAACCATTACGCCAGGCTTCAGTTCTCCACCTAACTTGGAAGACGGTGTTCTTACTAGCTTTGGCTTCGGTCAAGCGAGTCAATGAACTTCATGGTCTCTCATCTGAAATCACCCATGCAAGGGTATGGGGGGAGGGTAACGTTCAAATTCGTCCCTGAGTTTGGTGCTAAGACTCAAAATCAGGGGGTGCCGGACGCTAGGTTTGACTCCTTCCGGATTCGAGTCTCCGTTCTGTAACAGATGTCCCAGACCTTCTCCTACTGTGACCAGTAAGGAGTCTGAGGCTATATCTCAGAAGAACGGCTGCTGTCTGTCCCCAGGTGCAAGCATTGTTAGCACTGGGAGGATTAAGAGAAGGGTCACCAAGAACACCTTCTCGGCATGGATTCGTAGGATGATCCATCTGTCCCTGAATCCAGACCCTCCTCCGTCACATCGCCCTAGAGCACATGATGTCAGGGGCGTTGCTACGTCCCTGGCCTTCAAGAAAAATTTCTCAGTGACGCAGGTCCTTCAAGCTGGGGTGTGGAAATGTCAGACGACCTTCACAGCCCACTACCTGCACGAAGTGACCCACAGGAGGCTCGATACGTTTTCTATCGGCCCTGTGGTGGCTGCACAACAGCTGGTTTAAAACCTCAGGCTCCTTAGTGGACAAGTAGCAGAAGGTTGAGAGCATTGTTACCCGGTCTTAGTCTGCATGAATGAAAAGTTGTTCCGTAACCGAAATACAAACCACGCTATTTACATTGGGTATTACTTTCGGCGTAGCTGAAATGACGAGCCATTAGATTTTAACGAGGGTTTCCTACCCCGCGCTAGTTAGCAGGGGTAGGGGTAGCTTGCTACCCCTCCCTCCCTCACACACCGGTGAAATGTCTCACTTCACTTTTGGCTCGGACAATGGACAGACGTGCCTGTCTTTGTCCTCGCTTGGTAGCCATTATTTGTTTTGTCTTTACTTAATCACTTACTTTTCTTTTACTCAATATATATGTAAACATTTTTTTGTGTTTATGTACATATTTGAGTATAGAAATCAGTAAGTTTCCTTTTCAGAGTTCGTGCTTGTGTGTGTAGTGTACGATATCTCCGTGTAGCCCTCGGCAGTTAGGCCACCATGGTGTAATTTCATGGGTCGCGATCGAGTTTGACTACGGTCTTTCTCTCTCTCTCTCTCTCTCTCTCTTTGAGGTCGTTCACCCTTTTACTACGTTACCTTTACTACGTCTGAGTAGCTTCCTTCCCGTTTGGGTGGGGTTGCTACGCCGTACGTTTTGTCTCAATTAGTTTATGAATCTAATTGTATTTGTTGATTTTTCAGCTTTTGTAGAACGATTCCTTTCAGGGTTTTCGTTCTTTTTTTAGTGTTCATTCATTTTTAAATTAAATTTTTAAATATTAAACTTAGCCGGTGAATATATAAATAGCTTACGTCTCCGACGGTCGACAGATTCCAAAAACTCGCGAGCGATCGCCATGAAGGCTGCCGGGTGTGCCCACCAGCGCCGACTATCGGCCAGATACCGCATATACTTCTCAACCAAACCAGTTCTTCTCTGTCGGTGGTCCAGACAACATTGGTTCCGTTCGCGCTTGACCTCAAGTTTCTACCGATTGGTGAAGTACTTAGTTTTGGTTTTATTGCTTTCGCCGTGTTGGATTATTCTCAAGCAATACGATCTTCAAAAGAAAGCTTTTGAAAGGAGAGGAAAATTTTTTGCCCTTGCTTTTTTAATCTCGCTCTGGTTTTTCCATAGAGAAAAGATGGCCAACCCTTCCCTCAGTGTACGGAAGTGTGTTAAAGGCTTTTAGTAATTATTTTATCACTTTATAAATTATTGTTGATATTTATAGATTTACCTCTATATATTTTATATCTCACCCGCCTTTATTAGGCCTCTTCGATTCGCTTTCCATTTATACTAAACACCGAGATAAATTTTATGTTTTTGTTTATAAGCGACCTTTGCCTATTCTTTGTAGGCGGTCCTGACTTGGAAAACGAAGTTAAACAACGTTGAGCCCATTCAACTTTTATTTTTGTTTAGATTGATGAGATGAATATTTTTAGAAAATATTTTAAGAAATTTATTCTTTGAATAGTCTTCGTGCTGTTTTTCAAAGATGAACTAACGTTTGGTTTATTTATGCTACGCAGTTTGCGCTCTATCGTTACGATAGAGAAAGAGAGAATCACGGTTTCACTTTGCAGAAAGAGTAAATCGATTTTGACGTTTTGTTCATTCTTCTTACAAACTGAAGTTTTTTAGATACTAATTTAAAGGAACATGTTAATTTTCAATTTCTTAGTCCTTTTAGTTTTTTCCTTTAGTCAAATAACCTTTTATTGACGAAGAGTGAGTGAGCCATTTTCTTGTGAGTGACAAGAGAGAGAGAGAGAGAGAGAGAGAGAGAGAGAGAAAACGATCCGATCTTTATTCTCGTCGCAAGTCTCTGTACAAGGAGTTTGGGAGTGAGTAACGTTGTTCTCGATTCAGATATTTACTTTCGTCCCAAGTCTCTGTACGGGGAGAGAGGATAAAACGTTCTAGTTTTTATTCTCATCCCAAGGCACTGTACGGTGAGAGATTGAAAACGTAGTCCTTAGTGAACTAGTTTTAGTCTCCTCCCCAGTCACTGATCTTGTTAACTTTATATATTTCCGTTTTATTCGATATATATGTATGTTTATTAATTTTTGCATGTGTGTTTCATTTTGTACTAATGTGCTTACATTATACGACATATTTCGCAATTCTAACCTTTTGATGTAAGGGAGAATTGCGTGCTTCAGGTAGAAATCAGCTTTATTCATGTCTAATGTGAAATTATTAAAAAATGCGATATCAGTGAAGAAAGTGCAAAAAACATGTTCAGTGTTGCTGAGGGTTCGTTTGTCACTTGCCTAGTCCGAGACCTCTTTCAGGCTCCCCTGCACCAGGGAGAAGGAATGTCGTAGGACCTAAGGGAGTGAGAGGTGTAAACCAACGAACAGACGTTCCCTCAAAGGTATCAGACGTTGCTCGTCAAGCACGTCCTTGCCATAAGACAGGAGAGACGAAGTTCTCCTCGTCTTCCGATGATTCGTCTCTTTAAAAACCTGGGCGTAAGGTTTCGAGACGTTTGAAACGTTAATTAGTTCCTTCAGAACAAGTTCAACGTCCTAGCTGTAGTTATCATGAGAGTCCCGTTCATAGCGATGACGTTCATGTACAGACGTTTCCGACGTCACGATCTATTCAGAGTGCGCAGCGTGACGTTGAGCTGCAGTCACCGCAGACTCGACGTGACATTGAGCGGTAGACACCGTAGACACGACGTGACGTCGAGCGTCAGTTGATCCGAAGTTGAGTGTTTTGCAAGATATGCTGTTAAAGCTTTCTTCTTTAATAGAAGCTTACGATCCTGTTCCTGTGCGAAAGGATCCTTTGCTTTTTGTACGTCACGGTTCTGGGATACGTGATTCAGGTCTTCAACCTTCTAAACGAGCTTTGTTACGTCACGCTGAGTTATCCCTAGTGTCAGTTTTGCTGTTAACCGAGATGCGGAGCATAAATCTCAATGTAACTTTGATCACTTTGAATGTCAGCCACCGCAGTCACAGCGTGACGTTGAGCTGCAGACACCGCAGACACGACGTGACGTTGAGCGGTAGACACCGTAGACATGACGTGACGTCGAGGGTCAGTCACCATAGTCACGATATAGCATCGAACAGCAGTCACCGCTGTTACTACGTGACGTTTGAACGTCAGTCACTTCTGTCACGACGTGTAGTAGAATAACATTCTCTGCAGTCACAACGTGACATCGACCCTCCAACTTTAACTTCTGTTCATATACAAGTTGATGTAGCCTGTCAGGCTTTTCCTTCACGTCATTCTGAATATAAATCTCCTTCTCGCAAGACTTTAAATTTATCAGATGATGTGCCTTCTGAAGAAGTTGATGACCCCCTTTCAACTAATGTACCTTTGGGGAGTCATTCAGAAGAGGAGTAACCTAGGGTTGTCCAACAATCCCTTGTTTTATAATTATGAATTTCTTTAGGGAAATTTTGTCCTACTTGTTTTGTAACGGCTGCTCCGCCGTCTGAGTTTACTCTTGGCATGACTTTCTTCGACTCCTACATTTACGAAGTCAGTTCTCTCTTGTTCTTCCAAGAGAGCCATGCTCTTACTGGGAGACTGGTTGGAATCCAGGAGAAGTTTAGGAAAGTCTGCTTTTGCTTTTCCTCCTTCTTAATTAGCTTCTCGCTCGAGCGTCTGGTGTGACACAGGAGAAGTTCTCGGCTTGGGAGTACCTGCCTCTGCCCAGGGAGACTTCTTAAGCCTAGTGGACTCTCCTCGTCGTCTAGCCATGAGACGCTCCAAGATTTTATGGTCTGCTTCAGAGCTAGACCATCTCCTGTTAGGAGTTTTTTTCGAGCGTTTGAAGTATTTATTTGTTGGATTGGTCCCTGAGAGCCTTAAGTAAGAAGGTCTCTCCAGCTGTCAATGTATTGCTGTACAAATTATGTCATGCATGAACAAGGCTATAAGGGATGGCTCCAATGAACTGGCAGCCACGTTCACTGCAGGAGTACTTAAGATGTAAGTGCGCTCAATGTGTTCATTGTCAAGACAAAGTTTCACGATGAAGACTACTAAATCTGTCTTGGCAGCAGTAAGGGAAGGCGACTGGATGGTCTCTCTCGACCTTCAGGATGCATACTTCCACATGCCGATTCATCCAAACTTTCAACAATATCTGAGGTTTGTGGACGGGAAAGTAGTGAACCAATTTCGAGCACCGTGCTTCGGCCTCATTCCTGCTCCTGTTGTTTTTACAAGGCTCTTGCAAAATGTAGCAAGCTTTCTACATTTTTTGAGGAATCAGAGCCTCCCTTTATTTTGACGACTGGCTAATCAGGGCGTCGTCATTAAATTGCTGTCTGGAGAACCTCTAATGGACATTAGACCTAACCAAGGAGCTAGGTCTCATAGTGAACGTAGAGAAGTCGTAACTTACAGTACTCCATCCCAGTTTATTCTTTATTTGGGGATGGAGATACAGTGTCGAATTTTTCGGGCCTTTTCGTCTCCCACAAGAATGGAACAAGCTCTGTTAAAAGTCTGTCACTTGCAAGAGAAAAACAGTTGCTCTGTAAGAGTTTGAACGAGCCTCGTGGGAACTCTTTCATCGCTGGAGTAGTTTATCTCTCTGGGGAGACTCAATCTTTGCCCTCTCCAATTTCACCTAAACCATTGGAACAAGGAGAAGGGCTTAGAGAGTATCTCTATCCCAATCTCCAATTCAGTCTAGACATGTCTGACTTGGTGGGACAGCAACATCAGACTGCGAGAAGGTCTTTCTCTTGCGATCAAGAACCCAAACCATGTGTTGTATTCAGATGCATCGGATTTGGGTTAGGGAGCGCCACTGGACAGTCTGGAATGCTCGGGTCTTTGGTCCACGGATCAGAAGGAACTCCATTTAAGGCAAGTAACATCTCTCTTTTGACGAGATTTGTGCAAGGAGAAATGAATGTCTTAGCGGACTGCCTCAGCAGAAGAGGACAAGTCATCTCCATGGAGTGGACGTTGCACAAGACTGTGTGCGAGAAGCTATGGATGACATGGGGTCAACCCACCATAGATCTTTTTGCGACTTCACTGACAAAGAGGCTCTCGACTTACTGCTCTCCAGTTCCAGATCCAGAGGCAGCCCACATTGACGCTTTCCTGCTGGACTGGTCTCGCCTAGACATCTTTGCCTTCCCACCATTCTAGATCCTAGACAAGGTTCTTCAGAAATTCGCTTCTCACGAAGGGACCAGGTTGACGTTGGTTGCTCCCCTCTGGCCCGCGATTGAGTGGTTCACAGAGGTACTTCTATGGCTAGTAGACATTCCAAGAAGTCTACCGTTGCGGATGGATCTCCTGCGTCAGCCTCACATAAAGAGATTTCATCAAAGCCTCCCCGCGCTTCATCTACCTGCCTTCAGACTATCGAAAGACTCTCTAGAGCTCGAGGGTTTTCGAAGGAGGCAGCTAGAGCGATCGCGAGGGCTAGAAGATCCTCTACCATCAGGATTTATCTATCTAAATGGGAGGTATTTAGAGACTGGTGCAAGTCCTCCTCTATTTCCTCTTCCAGTACCTCTGTAGCGCAGATTGCAGATTTTCTGCTTTATCTGAGAAATGGTCGCTCCCTTTCTACATCTACCATTAAAGGCTACAGAAGCATGTTAGCTTCTGTTTTCAGGCATAGAAATTTGGATCTATCTAATAACAAAGATCTTCAAGACCTTCTTAAGTCTTTCGAGACTTTCAAGGAGCCATATTTCTACTCCTGCTTGGAACTTGGACATGGTCCTGCAGTTCCTTATGTCAGACAGGTTTGAACCGTTAAGTTCGGCCTCCCTGAAGGATCTTACCCTCAAGACACTTTTCTTGGTGAGCTTGGCTTCTGCGAAAAGGGGTAGTGAGATACATGCTTTTAGCAAGAATATCGGCTTCTCCGCTAATAAAGCAGTATGCTCTCTTCAGCTTGGTTTTTTGGCCAAAAATGAACTTCTGTCTCGTCCTTGGCCTAAATCATTCGAAATCCCCAGTCTTTCTGAGATTGTGGGGAATGAAGTTGAAAGAGTGCTGTGCCCCGTTAGAGCTCTTAAATTTTATTTATCCAGAACTAAACCGCTGCCAGGTTGTTCAGAGGCTTTATGGTGCTCCGTTAAAAAGCCCTCTTTGCCCATGTCGAAGAATGCGTTGTCTTATTTTATTAGACTTTTGATTAGAGAGGCACACTCTCATTTAAGTGAGAAGGATCGTAATTTGCTTAAAGTCAAGGCTCATGAAGTTAGAGCAATAGCAACTTCGGTAGCGTTTAAGCAAAATAGATCCCTTAAAAGTGTTATGGACGCGACCTTTTGGAGAAGCAAGTCGGTGTTCGCTTCATATTACTTGAAAGATGTCCAGACTCTTTATGAGGACTGCTACACGTTGGGACCATTCGTAGCAGCGAGTGCAGTAGTGGGTGAAGGTTCTACCACTACATTCCCTTAATCCCAATATCCTTTTAATCTACTCTTGAAATTTTTAATCTTGTTTTGGGTTGTACGGGAGACTAAGAAGTCTTTCGCAATCTTTTGATTTGGCGGGTGGTCAAAATATTGTTTCTTGAGAGCGCCCAGATTAAGGGTATTGATGAGGTCCTGTTGTAGGGGTGTTCACCCTGGTTATAGCAGCTCGTGAGAAGTCTTTCAGCATCCTAAGAGGATTGCTGGGCTTCGTGAGGATAGCGGACTAATGAGGCAGAGTAATCATCAGAGTCAGCTTCCTTATCAGGTACCTATACTTAAGTTTTTTTTTTTTTAATATTTGTCAAAAACTCTTGAGCATATACGCCTTTATTGTTTTAATACTGGTCTCTACCCACCACCATGGGTGTGAATCAGCTATTTATATATTCACCGGCTAAGTTTAATATTTAAAAATGATATTTTCAATTTAAAATAAATTTTTGAATATACTTACCCGGTGAATATATATAATTAAAGGCCCTCCCTTCCTCCCCGATAGAGACCCTACGGACTGAGAAGAACTGTTTTGGTTGAGAAGTATATGCGGTATCTGGCCGATAGTCGGCGCTGGTGGGCACACCCGGCATCCTTCATGGCGATCGCTCGCGAGTTTTTGGATTCTGTCGACCGTCGGAGACGTAAGCTATTTATATATTCACCGGGTAAGTATATTCAAAAATTTATTTTAAATTGAAAATATCATAATTACATAGTTACATAGTTACATAATTATAATTGTTATAATTCTGTGTTGGTTACAGCTCTCCTTCCGTGAGTGTAAGTGGTTGTGAGGGCACGTGCCTGTTGTGTAATTCTTGTGTTCCTTTCCCTCGGGATTCCTCTTTGGAGCCTTCCCGGGGGAATGAATGTTAACTAATGATTTTTGTTTTTATTTTTCACAGTTACCGATCTAGTTCATTTCTGTAATGTGACAACGGAGTGAGCTGTCTTGTTGAGGACTGGGGATTCGGCTGTTGCTGCCTCCCCTATGGATCTTCGTCAGGGGCGTGTCTCCTTCTCCTGGAAGTACTCCCGTGACGATTGACAGCTCTCCAGTTCATTTAAGAACACTCAGGAGGCTCGCCTCCTTGGGTGGGTAAATTTCCTTCTGAGGGATGTTTTCCCGTCCGGGATTGAGTTTTTCCCCTTTCGGGGGTTCTCCTCTTGCCTTTTTTTCGTGCGACTATGCTCTTGGTGCTGAGCGGTCACACCTGCAGTTACGCTCAAGGGGCTGAGCAACTGCAGGAGCCCCTCTTCGGAGGATTGCTCTTTTTAGGTCACTGGCTGACCCGTCTCTTCTACGAAGTGTTTCTCTTTCGTTCGCGAGAGAGTACACTCATAGAGACTCCTCTTCGGAGGACTTACGCCGTAAGGGCCTCCCGTCTCCCTATAAGGGTGCTAAGAGGCGCCTTTTTGAATCTTCTCCGTATGCAGCCTGCAGCTCCTACCTCCTTAGATCTCTCCGGGGATCGATCTCCAACGCCTTCCTGACCTTTTGCCCCTGGTGCAGCTGGACAGCAGTCTGACCTCGTCATCCGACGGGCAACGGTCCCTTCGGGGCAAAGGGTTGCCTCCCATGGGGGGTCTTCCCTTGCGTGTCAGGGTTCCCCTGCATGCCCTTCTGCAGTGTTAGCGCACAGGCGCTCTCCTGCTCGTCAGCATTCTCCTGATCGCTAGCGCTCTCCTGTTCGCCAGCGCTCTCCTGTTCGCCAGCGCTCTCCTGTTCGCCAGCGCTCTCCTGTTCGCCAGCGCTCTCCTGTTCGCCAACGCTCTTCTGTTCGCCAGCGCTCTTCTGTTCGCCAGCGCTCTCCTGTTCGTCAGCGCTCTCCTGATGATCATCGCCCACTGCTGCTGTTCCTGTTGTGCGCCCTGCGTGCCATCGGTCTCCTGAGCGCTGTAGATCTCATGCCCGTCAGGGCGCACCTGCGCTTCCAGTTCCTGATTAGCGCCCTGTGCGCCCACGTTCACACGCGCGACCTAGAACTTCGGTTCAGGTCTTGGACAAGGACTCTTCTTCTCTTCGCCCTCGCGATCCGGCTCATCAGCCTGTTCCAGCGCAGCAACGCTCGCGGTCGCCTACGCGTGCTTCTAAGCTACTGTTCGCACAGGATTCCACGCGTCGCCCTTCTGCTCGCCAGCGATCACCTGCTCGCCAGCGATCACCTGCTCGCCAGCGACCACAGACGCGTCAACGTTCGCCTGCTCGTCAGCGATCTCCTGCGCGTCAACGATCGCCATCGATCTGCCACGCGTTACAGGTCCCCTGGACACCATCAGTAGCGATCTAGCGCTCGCCTGCTGTGGACGATCTCCGGTAGCTGAGTCTTGCCGTAGATCTTCCTCCTGCTCGCCAGCGCTCACCTTTACTTCTGTCCTTCTGTGCCCCAGCTTTCTTCAATTGCCAGCGCACATCTGCGCGCCCTTTCCTGCCACGCACCAATGGGCTCCAACGGTTTTTTCTGACCGTCCAGGATCGCCTGATTGAAAGCTCGCATCAGCGCTCACCTTCTTGATGCACCTGCGCACCTTCTGTTTAGCGCGATGCGCGCTAACCATCCCTAGTCTCTTACTCGTCAGCGATCTCCTACGCGCCCGCGCGATTCTTCGCCTGCGCGCTAGCGTTTTGTTAATGCACCACCGCTCGCCAACGAGCCGTCGCTTGCCAACGCGCCATGGCTTGCCGACGCGCCATCGCTTGCCAACGCGCCTTCACTCGCCTATGGGCCATCGCTCGCCAAGACGCGCCATCGCTCGTCAACGCGCCATCGCCCGCCTACGCGCCATCGGTCTCCCGACCGCCTGCGCTCGCCCGCGCGCCCACGTGCCTGCGCGACCACATCCCACGTGCCCGCGCGACCGCACCCCCACGTCCCCGCGCGCCCACGTCCCCGCGCGCCCACGTGCCCGCGCGCCTACGCGCATGCGCGCTCGCACACATGCGCTCCAATGTTCGCCCGCGCTCGAACCAACGGTATTCCATCGCGCGAACCAACGGTGTTCCATCGTGCGAACCAACGGTGTTCCGTCGCGCGAACTGACGGTGTTCCATCGCGCGAACCCACGGTGTTCCATCACGCGAGCGCCGGCTCGATTCCTGCAGTATCCATTGCTTGCCTACGGGTCATCGCTCGCCTGTGAACTTTCGGATTCCGATCGCCACACTCGCCCTCCTTCTGCGCTCCCTCGCGCACTTTCGTCTGCGCTCCTGCGTGCCTTCGCACGGGCGCTGCCACGTTCGGCCACGCGCGAACCATTGATTTACCATTGCGCGAGCGCCAGGGCGAATGCGACCACGATTCCCGTCGGGGTTTCGCAACACGGCCAGCCTGGCGAGTCTTATGGAGCGTATTTCCAGAACACGGTCTTCACCCCGTAAACGCAGAGCATGGTACATGCAAGAGTAGGAAGAATCTTCAGGGAGATCTGAGCAACATTCTTCTTTCCAGACCCTGGGTTAACCCGTCCTCGTCATTCCCTGGAAGGGTCTTGCCAGGGAGCTTTCCGTTCGAGATTTCTCCGTCGGGCAAGGGGTGACTGGTTTAGCCCTTCCTCTTCTCCATCTCGTGGAAGGGGCTTACCAGGTCCTTTCCCTCCTTGGTTGCGACCCGAGGTTTTGTACAAGGAAGCTCCAGGAAGATCATGGGTACTTTCCTCCTCTCGGGCTCAAGCACCTTGGCGTTTCGTCACCAAGTTTCGAACTTGCGGGCAAACTCGATGTTGGAGCATCTAGACGCAGTGACCGAGGGCTTCCTCTCGGGTGTCTCATCCGTGGATGTCGACAAGCTCAGACACTCTTCCATCCTTGGGAAGAGCTTGTTTGAGCCCAAGGACAGAGACATGGACAGCTGTTGTGCGGAGGAAGTCGACTTCCGTTTTCACTCCTCCAAGGCGCTTTCTTCCAGACCCTGCAGGCCTCCGACGCCTCTTCATTCAGCCTCGTCAGCCTAAGTTATCGGACCGGCTACGGCAGCTAAGACAAGGTGTACAATAGCAGTCCCCTCCTGTCAGGGACAGGTAGCACGGGAGGCTCTCCCGGGGAGGCATAATCCTAGAGGGAGCGGCAGAGTTCACAAACTCTAGGATTGGCAACCCCCCTTGCAGGTCTCACGCTGGGGGGAGGCCTAAGGTTACTCGTCCGGATAACAGCTTCCCGATGCCGATTCCTGCACGTTCTCCGTGATCAGCCAAGGATATCGCGCCTTGCTCTTACCATATCTCCGTCACTGTCAGCAAATCCAGTGTCACTGAGCCTCTATGCCATGGGGTCGGCAAGAGGTTTGCCCATTGGGCAGAAGGATCCATGCCTTAGGAGAAGGTCCTCCATAGGGTCGTCGACGGCTCCCCCCCCGGCTTCTTCAGTCGATCCTTTCTTCTGGGAAAGCATTTGAGACGGGAATTCCGTCGTTGACCTCTCAGCTCTGATCAAGTTTGTCGAACAAACTTCATCCAGCATGGAACAACAGAGTCGATCAGACTGGTAACGAGGCGGCAGGACTCCTTAGGCCCTGGATCGGGAGGACGGGTACTTCCAGGTTCCATTCCATCCATCTTCCAGGAAGCTCTTGGAATTCAGCCTAGACTACAGGTGTTCATGCTTAAGATGCGGTGTGGCGATCCCGTCGCGGCATCGCAGGTTTTTTCCCCAGAGAACTCTCCCTGCTTTCCTCATGGCCGCTCAGGAGCAGGCTTCCGCCTCCTTCGCTTTTTGGAGGTCTGGTCAACTCCGGTAGGCTCGGGTTCGACCTTCTTCTTCACCGGGACAAGCTTCCAGGTCTTTACCAAGAGTGTGGGATCATGGTAATTTGCTAGGAGCATTCTCTACTTTTGCCTCAACATCTGGAGTATCTAGCCATGATATTGAGTCAACGGCCATACCACGTTGAAAACACCGCTTCTCGTCCGATCAGCGAAGTTAAGCAACGTTGGGTCTGGTCAGTACTTGGTTGGGTGACCGCCTGGGAACACCATATGCTGTTGACTCCTTCTCCGAGCCTTCCCCTCAGTTGATTGTGGCAAGGCTGAGGAGAGTCGCAGTACCGGTTCTCGGTCAAGCAGAGCTTTCAGCCCTACCTTTGAACGTTTCCTGGGTCTCTTTTCCTCATCGACCCGTCTAAAGTCCCGAACGGTCGCCTCAGGATAAGTTCCCTGTGGGGCGGCCCAAGTTCCGGTGGTATCAAAGCAACAATTAACCGGACTTTCTGGCCCCTATGGGACCAGCGGAACGTTTAGACCTGCAATGGGGGTTGACCTATGGAACCTCTTGATGGGAGTGGATATTCTCGTCCTTTCCCCACATTTTGATGCTGTTCTCGGACTCAGCAAAGGAAGGGGGGGGGGGTGGCAGGTTCCGGTTCAGGCCTATGGTCAGGACCTGAAGGGTACCTCCCCATCATTCAGGCAGGCTTAGGGGGCGTAGTCTGGCCCCTCTACAGATCCTACAGTTCCTGCCGAGTCGCTCCGTGCGCGACGACTTCATGGTACTGGCGTATTCCAACCAGCAGGGGACGCATTTTCATACCGTTGCATCTTGCAGTAGAGATACTGAGATGTTCCGAGGTCCTCTCAATACCACTATCGGCTCGCTCATTTCGGGCAGAGGAATGTTCTCTCAGACTATCTGAGCAGAGCCTCGCAGATAGAGAGTACCTGGGGGTCTTTGGCCTATAGTAACCAGCAAGTCCTGGCCTGGGGGACCTGATCGCGACAGCCTGGAACTTCAAGCTTCTGCTGTTCTTCCCCCCCAGACTCAGACCCCAAGAATCTTTGGCAAGATGCTTTCCGGTGATGGTGGGACAACATCGACGCCTGTGTCTTTCCACCATTGTTGTCTGTTGAGAATGGGTCTCAACAAGACCAGGTTGTCTGTCAACCTTTCGATGGCCCTGAGAGCTCCGCTGTGACTATACGCAGAACGGTTTCCGGACCCTCTGCTTCCCCTGACGGAACTCCCGGGAGAGCTTCTTCCACGGCACAGGCTACTCAAACCACCACACTACAACATCTTTCACGAGCCGTTGCATCGCTTCGGCTTCACGCCTGGAGACACTACGCCGCTTCCTCAAGAAGAGACAACCCGCTACAGTCGCGGAGCGGAGGTCGCGTCACCTGCGATAGTCATCCTCAGGGGTCTACCAGGCGAAGTGGAGAGTCTTCTGTGGTTGGTGTCGTGGGAGAAATACCTTTTCCCTTGAGGCCTCTTCTCCACCAATAACGGAGTTACTGTATTGCTTTTCGGCGGGAGGAAACTCTTTTCCGCTCTCGGCAGTGAAGCCTATCGCTCAGCCTTTCCCTGGCCTTCAGGCTGAAAGGAATAGACTTTTTCCTTCCCGCTGGACCTTTCTTCGCTCATGCGAAGCTGCGAACGTCCCTGCCCCCAGTCGGAGTGAGACCTCCTCCATGGAGCATGGTTCGGACTCTTTAGTCCCTTAAGAGATCTTCTCAAGAACCATTACGTCAGGCCTCTGATCGTATTCTGTCTTGGGGGACGGTGCTCCTGCTCACTCTGGCCTCGGCCAGTGTGTAAGCAATCTTGATGGTCTCGTACGACTCCGCCCTTTCAAGATAATAGGGGAAGGCAACATTCAGGTTCGCTCCTGAGTTGTTTTCTAGACTCAGAATCTTGGAGTCCCGGACCTTCGGTTCGACTCCTTCAAGATTTCGAGTCTCCGTTCTGTATCAGATGATCCAAACCTTCTCCTTCTTGCCAGTAAAGGAATCGAGGGGTTATCTTTGAAAACAGCTGCAGTTTGTCCTCACGTGCAGCCGGGTTGGGAGCACAAGAAGGACACGGGAGAGTCACCAGTATACCTCTTTAGCTCGGACTCAAGGACATTCATCTCGACCTGAATCCAGACCCTCCCCCGTCACGTCGCCCTACAGCACGATGTCGGATACATCGCAACGCCCCTCGCCTTCGAGTAGAACTACTCAGTGATGCAGGTGCTGCAAGCTGGAGTCTGGAAGCGTCCAATGACCTTCGCAGCCCGCTTCCTGCAGGACGTGACCCACAGGAGTATCGATACGTTTCTATCGCTCTGTGGTGGCTACACAACAGCTGGTCTAACCTTTGGCTCCTTTTTGGACAGGTAGCAGAAGGTTGAGGGCATTGTTATCAGGTTTTAGTCTGCATGAACGAAAGAAGTATGTCTGGCCCTTACTTCTTTCTTCATCGTCCCCTCTACTGGGGAAGCAGCATCCTGGTCTCTGCATAGCTTACCTCAAACCTCTGCAGGTAAACCATGCTTCCTTGTGTTCCGAGTATTGAGTCAATACTGTCGCGTCCCCCATACCCTGACGAGGTGGTATTGGGAACGTCCTAACCCAGAGTTCCTTCTGGAACTCCAGGTCAACTGCCTAGGACGGGTCACACTTTCTTCCTTCACACACAAGCTTATGTAGGCCACACGTTTCCTTGCGGAGCAAGGAACTTGTGAGGTGTAGGGACTCCTTTTCTCGAGTGCGACTCACTCGGATTCTGAGTCCCCAGGTAAAGCCAAAGCCAGTATGGCTGGGGACTTTCCACCCTTCCTAAGGGGCAAGTCACCCAATGTAAATAGCGTGGTTTGTATTTCGGTTACGGAACAAATGACGAATTCGGAGATAATTTGTATTTTTCCTAACCATACAAACCTTAGCTATTTACACATATTTCCCGCCAGCCCTGTCCCCCAAGTCAAGTCCTACCTCTAAGTGAAGTGAGACATTTCACCGGTGTGTGAGGGAGGGAGGGGTAGCAAGCTACCCCTCCCCCTACCCCTGCTAACTAGCGCGGGGTAGGAAACCCTCGTTAAAATCTAATGGCTCGTCATTTCAGCTACGCCGAAAGTAATACCCAATGTAAATAGCTAAGGTTTGTATGGTTAGGAAAAATACAAATTATCTCCGAATTTGTCATATTTGTCTGGCCCTTATTCTTTTCTTCATCCTCCCCTCTCTTGGGGAAAGCAGCATCCTGGGTTCTCTGCACAGCTGACCTCAAACCACTGCAGGTAAACTATGTTTCCATGTGTTCCGAGTTAAGATAATACTGTCACGTCCCCATACCCTGACGAGGTGGTATTGGGAGAGTCCTAGCCTAAAGTTTCCTTCTAAGGGACTACAGGTCAACTTACTATGATGAGTCACACTTTATTTTACCTTCACACACAGCTTGCGTAGGCCGCAGTCCTTGCGTAGCAAGGTTCTAGCTAGATGCACAGACTCCTTATTGCTGAGTGCGAACACACTCAAATATTGAGTCCCCGGGCAAAGCCAAAAGCCAGTACTGGCAGGGACTTTCCACCCTTCCTAATGGGTGAGTCACCCTTATTAGATAGCGTGGTTTGTATGTCAGTTACGGAACAAATGACAAATTTGTAGGTAATTTGTATTTTTCCTAACTATACAAACATTAGCTATTTAATCAAACTTGCCCTCCAGCCCTATCCCCCTTGAAGTCTTACCTCCAAGCAAAGTTAGCTCAAGCACAGGTGTGTGTGTGAGGGGGGGGGGGTAGCAGGCTACCCCCCTTACACCCCGCTAACTAGCGGTGGAGTAGTAAACCCCTGTTGAAATTTAATGGCTCGTCATTTCAGCTACACCGAAAGTAATAACCCCTATTAAATAGCTAAGGTTTGTATAGTTAGGAAAAATACAAATTACCTACGAATTTGACATTTTGGCCTTCTCTTAATTCAAGTGTCTTGCTTTATTGAATAAGAGGTGTGACTCTGAGGTTTTCAATTATATTTGATGAATTTTAAGAACATCACTTATCCATGCCCACATCCTCCGTATCCCACCTCTCCACACCAGCCCAACACTCTCCTTTCTGCCATGGTATTATTTGTGCTGCTGATAGTGCTGCCCTTATTGTGAACTGGTGTTGCATGATAATGCAATATTGTGAGGTATAAGAGACAGACGATAGTCGAGTGATGCTTTATTTCCGAGACAGGTCAAATACATTGACTCTGCGGATGGAAATGTAGTGATCTCGGTAGGTGACTGTCCAACCGCGAACAGGTGAGAAATGCTGGGCATTTGTGTTCTCTTACATTGACTTTATGGTTAATATAAAAGCCTACGCTTGACATATAACAATGAGTCTTGCATAAAAATGAAGGGCAGGTGATTCTGCGCCTAAATGCATAAACAATATTTACAGGGTATTTACACAGAATATGTACAAAGGTAAAAAGAGTGCTCCAAGCATTGTAGGACGTTGTCCTTACAAATACTCCCCCCCCCAAGACAATTATTAAAAAGGGAAAATTTTTAAAGGATTGTATGAAAGGACATAAATGGATCAACATAAATGTGCGTTTGTTCCGTAACTGTAATACAAACCACGCTATTTAATAGGGGTATTACTTTCTGCGTAGCTGAAATGATGAGCCATTAATTTTTAACGACAGTTAACTACCCACACAGCTAGTTTGCGTAGGTAGGTAGGGTAGCTTGCTACCGTTCCCCGTCACACACCTGTGATTGAGCTCACTTTTCTTTCGGCTCGGATGGTGGTCGGACGTGTCCGCTCTCATCCTCGCCGTCATATTGGCAGCCATTAACGCTTTTTTTTAAGCACAAGACTTGCCCGGTAGTTATATATATAGCTTACGTCCCCGACGTCAACGGCAAAAAATTCGAAACTCGCGCCAACCGCCAGTTGGATAGCCAGGTGTACCACCCCTACACCCTAGTGAGGTACCTGGGAACCATTCCAGTGACCCTCATATATTCCCTGCCGTCGCTAGCGGTGACATGTGAATTCTACTCCGTCATTACTGATCGTTTTTTTGGTGAAGTACAAATCTTTGGTTATTGACTCCTGCTTGTTTTTTATCTCGCTTTGGATATTTCTTGATTTTGTTTGGATTAGATGATTTTTGACCTTTGCTTGTCTGTATTCTCTTAAAATTTCAAAATGGCCACCCCCCTTATAACTTTTAGGTTATGCGTGACTAGTGGGTGTAAGACCCGTAAGGCTAAAGTCTCTCTTGACCCCCATTCTCTCTGTGTTGCATGTCGAGGTAAAGAGTGTGATTTAGGTGATCGCTGTGATGAATGTGTTTTGCTGTCAGAGCATGAATGGATTGAGTTTGATAGATACAGACATAAACTCAAAAGGGATAGATTGAGGCGTAGTTCTTCTCGCTCATCTAGAGATATTTCCTCTTCCCATGTCATTAATCCTATTCCTTCACCTGTAGTGGTAGATCCTGATCCCACTATTGCAATTGCTAATGAACCTTCACTAAAAGATATTTGTTCCGTAACGAAATACAAACCACGCTATTTACATTGGGTTTACCTTTTAGAGTAGCTGAAATGGCGAGCCATTAGAATTTAACGAGGGTGTATTACCCCCGCGCTAGTTAGCAGGGGGGTAGGGAAGTGGTAGCTAGCTACCCCTCCCCCCCTCACACACCGGTGAACTACTTCACTTCACTTTTGGCTCGGACAATGGACAGACGTCTCTGTCTTTGTCCTCGCTTGGCAGCCATTGTTTGTTTTGTCTTTACTTAATCACTTACTTTTCTTTTACTCAATATATATGTAAACATTTTTTCGTGTATGTATACAGTATATTTGAGTATAGAAATCAGTAAGTTTCCTTTTCAGAGTTTGTGCTTGTGTGTGTAGTGTACGATATCTCCGTGGAGCCCTCGGTAGTTAGGCCACCATGGTGTAATTTCATGGGTCGCGTTCGAGTTTGACTTCAGTCTTTCTCTCTCTCTCTCTTTGAGGTCGTTCACCCTTTTACTACGTTACTTTTACTACGTCTGAGTAGCTTCCTTCCCGTGTGGGTGGGGTTGCTACGCCGTACGTTTTGTCTCAATTAGTTTATGAATCTAATTGTATTTGTTGATTTTTCAGCTTTTGTAGAACGATTCCTTTCGGGGTTTTCGTTCTTTCTTTAGTGTTCTTTCATTTTTAAATTACATAATTACCCTGTACATAGTTACATAATTATAATTGTTATAATTCTGTGTTGGTTACAGCTCTCCTTCCGTGAGTGTAAGTGGTTGTGAGGGCACGTGCCTGTTGTGTAATTCTTGTGTTCCTTTCCCTCGGGATTCCTCTTCGGAGCCTTCCCGGGGGAATGAATGTTAACTAATGATTTTTGTTTTTATTTTTCACAGTTACCGATCTAGTTCGTTTCTGTAATGTGACAACGGAGTGGGCTGTCTTGTTGAGGCCTGGGGATTCGGCTGTTGCTGCCTCCCCTATGGATCTTCGTCAGGGGCGTGTCTTCTTCTCCTGGAAGTACTCCCGTGACGATTGACAGCTCTCCAGTTCATTTTAGAACACTCAAGAGGCTCGCCTCCTTGGGTGGGTAACTTTCCTTCTGAGGGAAGTTTTCCTGTCCGGGCTTGAGTTTTTCCCCTTTCGGGGGTTCTTCTCTTGCCTTTTTTTTTTTTCGTGCGACTATGCTCTTGGTGCTGAGCTGTCACACCTGCAGAAACGCTCAAGGGGCTGGGCAACTGCAGGAGCCCCTCTTCGGAGGATTGCTCTTTTTAGGTCACTGGCTGACCCGTCTCTTCTACGAAGTGTTTCTCTTTCGTTCGCGAGAGAGTACACTCATAGAGACTCCTCTTCGGAGGACTCTTCTGCTGTTGTTGCTGTTGGCCGCCTTCGCCGTAAGGCTCACCGTCCGCTACGTTGTAAGGGCCTCCCATCTCCCTATAAGGGTGCTAAGAGGCGCCTTTTTGAATCTCCGTATGCAGCCTGCAGCTCCTTCTTCTTGACCTTCCGCCCCTGGTGCAGATGGACAGCAGTCTGACCTCGTCTTCCGACGGACAACAGTCTTCTGACGGACAACGGTCCCTTCGGGGCAAAGGGTTGCCTCCCACAGGGGTGCTTCCCTTGCGTGTCAGGGTTCCCCTGCGCGCCCTTCTGCAGTGTTCTCTCCTGGTCAGTGTTAGCGCACAGGCGCTCTCCCTGCTCAGTGTTAGCGCACAGGCGCTCTCCTGCTCATCAGCGTTTTCCTAATCGCTAGCGCTCTCCTGTTCGCCAGCGCGCTCCTGCTCGTCAGCGCTCTCCTGATGATCGTCGCTGCTGTTCCTGTTGGTTCCTGATACGCGCCCACGTTCGCCCGCGCAATCTAGAACTTCGGTTCAGGTCTTGGACAAGGTCTCTTCTTCTACGCACAAGTTTCCACGCGTTGCCTTCTGCTCGCCAGCGATCACCAGCTCGCCAGCGACCACAGACGCGTCAACGTTCGCCTGCTCGTCAGCGATCTCCTGCGCGTCAACGATCGCCATCGATATGCCACGCATGTCAGGTCCCCTGGACACCATCAGTAGCGATCTAGCACTCGCCTGCTGTGGACCACGATCTCCGGTAGCTGAGTCTTACCGTGGATCTCCTCCTGCTCGCCAGCGCTCACCTTTACCTCTGTCCTTCTGTGCGACAGCTTTCTTCAATCGCCAGCGCACATCTGCGTGCCCTTTTCTGCCACGCACCACCTTTTCTGCCACGCACCACCTTTTCTGCCACGCACCAATGGGCGCCAACGGTTTTTCCTGACCGTCCAGGATCGCCTGATTGACAGCTTGCTTCAGCGCTCACCTTCCTGATGCACCTGCGCGCCTTCTGTTTAGTGCGATGCGTGCTAACCATCCCTAGTCGCTTACGCGTTAGCGATCGCCTACGCGCCCGCGCGATTCTTCGCCTGCGCGCTAGCGTTTTGTTAACGCACCACCGCTCGCCAACGCGCCGTCGCTTGCCAACGCGCCGTCGCTTGCCAACGCGCCGTCGCTTGCCAACGCGCCGTCGCTTGCCAACGCGCCGTCGCTTGCCAACGCCCCGTCGCTTGCCAACGCGCCATCACTTGCCAACGCGCCTTCACTCGCCTACGCGCCATTGGTCTCCCGACTGCCTGCGCTCACCCGCTCGCCTGCGCGACCACACGCCCACGTGCCTACGCGCCCATGTACCCGCGCGCCCGCGCGCGAATCAACGGTATTCCATCGCGCGGACCAACGGTGTTCCGTCGCGCAAACCGACGGTGTTCCGTCGCACGAACCGACGGTGTTCCGTCGCACGAACCGACTGTGTTCCGTCGCACGAACCGACGGTGTTCCGTCGCACGAACCGACGGTGTTCCGTCGCACGAACCGACGGTGTTCCGTCGCACGAACCGACGGTGTTTCGTCGCGCGAACCGACGGTGTTCCATCGCACGAACCGACGGTGTTCCATCGCGCGAGCCTACGGTGTTCCATCGCGCGAACGTCGGCTCGATTCCTGCAGTATCCATTGCTTGTCTACGGGTCATCGCTCGCCTGTGAACTTTCGCATTCCGACCACCAGCTCTCGCCCTTCCTACCACGCTCGCCCTCCTTCTGCGCTCCCTCGTGCACTTTCGTCTGCGCTCCTGCGTGCCCGCGCATGGGCGCTTCCACGTCGGCCACGCACAAACCATGATTTGCCATCGCGCGAGCGCCAGGGCGATTGCGACCGCGATTCCCATCGGGGTTTCGCAACCTGGCCAGCCTGGCGAGTCTTCTGGAGCGTATTTCCAGAACACGGTCTTCACCCCGTAAACGCAGAGCATGGCACATGCAGGAGCAGGAAGAATCTTCAGGGAGGTCTGAGCAACATTCTTCTTTCCAGAACCTGGGTTAGCCCTTCCTCGTCATTCCCTGGGTGGGTCTTGCCAGGGAGCTTTCCGTTCGAGATTTCTCCGTCGGGCAAGGGGTGACTGGTTTAGCCCTTCCTCTTCTCCATCTCGTGGAAGGAGCTTACCAGGTCCTTTCCCTCCTTGGTTGCGACCCGTGGTTTTGTACAAGGAAGCTCCAGGAAGATCATGGGTACTTTCCCCCTCTCGGGCTCAAGCACCTTGGCGTTTCGTCGCCAAGTTTCGAACTTGCGGGCAAGCTCGATGTTGGACCATCTAGACGCAGTGACCGAGGGCTTCCTCTCGGGGTCTCATCCGTGGATGTCGACAAGCTCAGACACTCTTCCTTCCTTGGGAAGAGCTTGTTTGTGCCCAAGAACAGAGACATGGACAGCTGCTGTGTGGAGGAAGTCGACTTTCGTTTTCACTCATCCAAGGCGCTTTCTTCCAGACCCTGCAGGCCTCCAGCGCCTCTTCTTTCAGCCTCGTCGGCTTAAGTTATCGGACCGGCTACGGCAGCTAAGATAAGGTGTCCAATAGCAGTCCCCTCCTGTCAGGGACAGGTAGCACAGAAGGCTCTCCCGGGGGGGCATAATCCTAGAGGGAGCGGCAGAGTTCACTAACTCTAGGATTAGCAACCCCCCCTTGCAGGTCTCACGCTGGGAGGATGCCTAAGGTTACTCATCCGGATAACAGCTTCCCGATGCCGATTCCTGCACGATCTCCGTGATCAGCCAAGGATATCGCGCCTTGCTCTTACCATCTCTCCGTCTCTGTCAACGAATTCAGTGTCACTGAACCTCTATGCCATAGGGTCGGCAAGAGTTTTGCCCGTTTGGGTAGAATGATCCATGCCTTAGGAGAAGGTCCTCCATAAGGTCGTCGACGGCTCCCCCCCCCCCCGGCTTCTTCAGTCAATCCTTTCTCAAAGGAAAGCATCTGAAACGGGAATTCCGTCGTCGACCTCTCAGCTCTGATCAAGTTTGTCGAACAAACTTCGTCCGGCGTGGAACAGCAGAATCGATCAGACTGGTAATGAGGCGGCAGGACTCCTTAGGCCCTGGATGGGAAGGATGGGTACTTCCAGTTTCCATTCCATCTGTCTTCCAGGAAGCTCTTTGAATTCAGCCTAGACTTAAGATGCAGTGTGGCAATCCTGCCGCGGCATCGCAGGTTTTTCCCCAGAGAACTTTCCCTGCTTTCCTCATGGCCGCTCAGGAGCAGGCTTCCGCCTCCTTCGCCTTTTGGAGGTCTGGTCAACTCTGGTAGGCTCGGGTTCGACCTTCTTCAACGCCATGAGTGAGGGATCATGGTAATTTGCTAGGAGCCTTCTCTACTTCTGCCTCAACATCTGGAGTATCTAGCCGTGATATTGAGTCAACGGCCTTACCACATTGGAAACACCGCTTCTCGTCCGTTCAGCGAAGTTAAGCAACGTCGGGTCTGGTCAGTACTTGGATGGGTGACCGCCTGGGGACGCCAGATGCTGTTGCCTCCTTCTCCGAGCCTTCCCTTCAGTTGACTGTGGTAAGGCTGAGGAGAGTCGCAGTACCTGTTCTCAGTCAAGCAGAGCTTTCAGCCCTACCTTGGAACATTTCCTAGGTCTCTTTTCCTCATTGACCCGTCTAAAGTCCCGAACGGTCGCCTCAGGATAAGTTCCCTGTGGGGCGGTCCAAGTTCCGGTGGTTTCAGGCAACGATTAACCGGACTTTCTGGCCCCTATGGGACCAGCGGAACGTTTAGACCTGCAATGGGTGTTGACCTATGGAACCTCTTGATGGGAGTGGATTTTTTTCCTCCTTTCCCCACATTTTTGATGCTGTTCTCGGACTCATCAAAGAAAAGGGGGGGGGGGGCATGTTCCAGTTCAGGCCTATGGTCAGGACCTGAAGGATACCTCTCCATCATTCAGGCAGGCTTAGGGGGCGTAGTCTGGCCCCTCTACAGATCCTACAGTTCCTGCCGAGTCGCTCCGTGCGCGACGACTTCATGGTACTGGCGTATTCCAACCAGCAAGGGACGCATTTTCATACCTTCGCATCTTGCAGTAGGTATACTGAGATGATCCGAGATCCTCTCAATACCACTATCGGCTCGCTCATTTCGGGCTGAGGAATGTTCTCTCAGACTATCTGAGCAGAGCCTCGCAGATAGAGGGTACCTGGGGGTCTTTGGCCTATAGTAACCAGCAAGTCATGGCCTGGGGGACCTGATCGCGACAGCTTGGAACTTCAAGCTTCCGCTGTTCTTCCCCCCAGTCTCAGATCCCAAGACTCTTTGGCAAGATGCATTCCGGTGATGGTGGGACAACATCGACGCCTGCGTCTTCCCACCATTGTTGTCTGTTGAGAATGGGTCTCAACAAGACCAGGTTGTCTGTCAACCTTTCGATGGCCCTGAGAGCTCCACTGTGACTATACGCGGAATGGTTTCTGGACCCTCTGCTTCCCCTGACGGAACTCCCGGGAGAGCTTCTCCCACAGCACAGGCTACTCAAACAACCACACTACAACATTTTTCACGAGCCGGGGCATCGCTTCGGCTTCACGCCTGGAGACACTACGCCTCCTTCTTAAGAAGAGACAACCCGCTACAGTCGCGGGGCGGAGGTCGCGTCACCTGCGATAGTCATCCGCAGGGGTCTACCAGGCGAAGTGGAGAGTCTTCTGTGGTTGGTGTCGTGGGAGAGATACCTCTTCCCTTGAGGCCTCTTCTCCATCAATAACGAACTTATTGCTTTTCGGCGGGAGGAAACTCCTTTCCGCTCTCGGCAGTGAAGCCTGTCGCTCAGCCTTTCCCTGGCCTTCAGGCTGAAAGGAATAGACTTTTTCCTTCCCGCTGGACCTTTCTTCGCTCATGCGAAGCTGCGAACGTCCCTGCCCCCAGTCGGAGTGAGACCTCCTCCATGGAGCATGGTTCGGACTTTTTAGTCCCTTAAGAGATCTTCTCAAGAACCATTACGTCTCGGCCTCTGATCGTATTCCGTCTTGGAGGACGGTGGTCCTGCTCACTCTGGCCTCGGCCAGTGTGTAAGCAATCTTCTTGGTCTCGTACGACTCCGCCCTTTCTAAGGAATAGGGGAAGGCAATATTCAGGTTCGCTCCTGAGTTGTTTGCTAGACTCAGAATCTTGGGGTCCCGGCCCTTCGGTCCAACTCCGTCAAGATTTCGAGTCTCCGTTCTGTATCAGAGGACCCAAACCTTCTCCTTCTTGCCAGTAAAGGAATCGAGGGATTATCTTTGAGAACAACTGCAGTTTGTCCTCACGTGCAGCCGGGTTGGGAGCACAAGAAGGACACGGGAGAGTCACCAGTATACCTCTTTAGCTCGGACTCAAGGACATTCATCTCGACCTGAATCCAGACCCTCCCCCGTCACGTCGCCCTACAGCACGATGTCGGATACATCGCAACGTCCCTCGCCTTCGAGTAGTACTACTCTGTGACGCAGGTGCTACAAGCTGGAGTCTGGAAGCGTCTAATGACCTACGCAGCCCGCTTCCTGCAGGACGTGACCCACAGGAGTATCGATACGTTTCTATCGCTCTGTGGTGGCTACACAACAGCTGGTCTAACCTCAGGCTCCTTTTTGGACAGGTAGCAGAAGGTTGAGGGCATTGTTATCAGGTTTTAGTCTGCATGAACGAAAGAAGTATGTCTGGCCCTTCTTTCTTCATCGTCCCCTCTACTGGGAAGCAGCATCCTGGTCTCTGCATAGCTGACCTCAAACCTCTGCAGGTAAACCATGCTCCTTGTGTTCCGAGTATTGAGTCAATACTGTCGTGTTCCCCATACCCTGACGAGGTGGTATTGGGAACGTCCTAACCCAGAGTTCCTTCTGGAACTCCAGGTCAACTGCCTAGGACGGGTCACACTTCTTCCTTCACACACAAGATTATGTAGGCCACACGTTTCCTTGCGGAGCAAGGAACTTGTGAGGTGCAGGGACTCCTTTTCTCGAGTGCGACTCACTCGGATTCTGAGTCCCCGGGTAAAGCCAAAGCCAGTATGGCTGGGGACTTTCCACCCTTCCTAAGGGGTAAGTCACCCAATGTAAATAGCGTGGTTTGTATTTCGGTTACGGAACAAATGACGAATTCGGAGATAATTTGTATTTTTCCTAACCATACAAACCTTAGCTATTTACACATATTTCCCGCCAGCCCTGTCCCCCAAGACAAGTCTTACCTCTAAGTGAAGTGAAGCAGTTCACCGGTGTATGAGGGAGGGAGGGGTAGCTAGCTACCCCTCCCCCTACCCCCCTGCTAACTAGCGTGGGGGTAATACACCCTTGTTAAATTCTAATGGCTCGCCATTTCAGCTACGCTTAAAGGTAAACCCAATGTAAATACTAAGGTTTGTATGGTTAGGAAAAATACAAATTATCTCCGAATTTGTCATGTTAGTGGCGATTCAAGCTCTCGGCGCTAAAGTTGAATGTTTGGCTGCGGACAGGACACAGTTGATGTCTGATGTGCAAATATTAAAAGGTGAAAGTGCAAGTGCAAGTTCAGTGAAGTTAAGTACAGTGGAGAGTGCGCCTGTTTGTGTGTGTCATCCTCCTAGTCCTAGACCTCTTCCAAGCTCCCCAACCCCTGGGAGAAGGAATCTCGAAAGGCGAAAGGAGACGAGAGGCTTCAACAAACGAGCAGACGTCCCCTCGAACGTACCTGTGGGCGCCTCCCAGGACGTTCGCCCTCACCATTGGAAAGGTGAGGTTAAGTGTTTTTCGTCGTCTTCGGATGACCCCTTGCCTAAATGAGGCTGGAAGCTCGCTTCCAGACCTCTTAAGAGGTCCTATGATAAGGCCTATTGACGTCCTTCTAGTTCAAAACCTGGATGTAGTCACTGGGATACTCCAGAGCCTTTTGAAAGTCCCCGATAAAACGTCCTTTTAGAACGCTGGACGTTTTCAAGGGTCCTTCTGTGCACTCAGGACCTGGCTTTACCTCATTCCAAGCTCCCAAGCAGCCTTCAGACTGGTTTTCGCCTTCTAGACACTCTGTTCCGTTTAGCGATGAGGAGAACGTTGTGATTTCATCACCGATTTCACAACGTTCGGATCCTAACTTTGTAATTCTTTAAGACATACAAAGCAGGCTCTCGTCCTTTATGCAATCATACCAGCGTAGCGACAAATCTCATATCAGCGGTCGTGATCGGAGCAGCGAACTAGACGTGTTCCCGAACGCCCTCGTAATCGGGGATCTAAGCTTCCTGCTAGCCGCTACAAACGTCCTTTAGGAAGTGATCGTGATCGTTCTCCTAAGTCCGCAGTCCACAGTTCTTTTATTGAACGCGAATGTTCTTTCAAGAGCAAGGAGTTCCTGCCTTTATACAGTGTGCTCGTGCGTTCTTCTAAGAAAGAAGGTTATTGAACGTCCTTGCAAACTGGTTACCGAACGTCCTGTTAAACAGGCTTATGTTCGTTCTTTGGATAAGTCTTTCCAACGTCCT
>NC_090751.1:90010161-90055780 GCF_036898095.1 Palaemon carinicauda | reverse complement strand
CTTTTAGCAAAGTCAATTTTCCAAAGAGAGAGAAATTGAGAAACATCTCCAAACAGGAGATCCTTACGCCGACCACCGGCGAGCCCCTCCGTTCAAAAACAAGAGAACCCTCTGACGCCCGAAAAGATACGAAGATTGATCATCAGCCCTCTACGCCGCCCGATGTCTTGGGGGGGGGGGGAGTACTTATAAGGACACCCGCTCCCTTCGTCGTCCAGAAAATTAACAAACTGTTTATTTATTTGAATTCTCCTTTCGCCACACCGTGGTTTCCCATGTATTTGTATTCTGCTCTATCAGAGCTACATTTTGACATATGTATCATTTCATTACATGTTTCTGTTAACTCATAATTCGTATATTTGTAAGTGTAAGAAAACGCATATATTTTGGCGGGCGAATCAATCTGATTTGGCGCCAGCGCCCTCCTACCTTTCCGTCTGCACCTTGTAATATACTCCCATAGACATTTCTGAAGGGGACTGGAATCCAAACAGACAGCGGGGACCTCCATGACACAAGGTTTGGAGAGGGAAGCGTTCAGACTTTGTGTCCCGTCGAGTAAATGGAATGGAAGAGGCAAGCCATTTGGGTTGGGGCTTTTCAATATTGGGTTTTGTTTTCTCCAACGGGAAATGAATTGTTGACGAAATGCTGAAAGGATTTGGGAATATATTATAATGTAAAAAACAAATTACTCTCTCTCTCTCTCTCTCATCTCTCCTCTCTCTCTCTCTCTCTCTTCCTCTTCCTCTCTCTCTCTCTCTCTCTCATATGTCACGATCACCCCATCAGACGAAATATCCGAAAATAAACCTCAAACCTTGAGCGTATAAAATTCTCTGACTCGACAGAGAAAGTTGGGCTAATTTTCTCCTGAAAGTTTGGTCTTGACCAAAGTAAAAGGATCAACGTTTGTGTTTCAGTTCGGTTTATATAACTTCCCTTGATTATTGAAAAGGTAAAATAACAGTTGTCAGCTTAATTTTGATTTAAAGATGGAATTGTTGATTATATTTTGTGGGATTTTCGTTGGACTCATAATTGACGGGATTATTTTCGCTTTGTGATGTAAGTTCCATCGAAGACAGTCGTGCAGTCCATAGGAAGGTGTTCGTTAAGCTTGTTTTTTGAATCATACGTGAAATGATAACATTAGTTTCGTTAAGTTTGAATTAAACAAGGCGAGTACATCGTTTACGAAGAATAAATTCTCAAACAATAAAAGAAATAGGTGTTTTAGAAGGTGAAGTATAAACTATATTATAATTGTATATAAAAGAGGTCTGTGGTGCAATTTATGTGAGGGAGGGTGAAAGAAATGTGAAAAGTTTGAATTGTTCTGAGGTCATTTATTTCTTTACTTGGCCCATAAGATGAAGGAGTCTTTGGTTGCACTCTTGTTCCACATGCGAGTGCCACAAACGTCTCCTCTCTCTCTCTCTCTCTCTCTCTCTCTCTCTCTCTCTCTCTCTCTCTCTCTCTCTCTCTCTCTCTCCCTGTTTGTTTTTTATTTAATAATTTTATAATAAAAGACTAATTCTATCTGTTCCACAAAACTTAACCACAACGGATATAATTTATTCTCTCTCTCTCTCTCTCTCTCTCTCTCCTCTCCTCTCTCTCTCTCTCTCTCTCTCTCTCTCTCTCTCTCTCTCTCTCACTCAGAGGCATACTGTACTGTGAAAAAACACAACATTTATTCTGTTTCTTTTCTCACCTCACCTGGGGATGGAATCAAAGTTCCACATCCGTAAACTGAGATTACTATCATTTGTATCACCGTACCACGAGAGAGAGAGAGAGAGAGAGAGAGAGAGAGAGAGAGAGAGAGAGAGAGAGAGAGAAAGAGAGAGAGAGAGAGAGAGAGAGGAGAGGAGAGAGAGAGAGAGAGAGAATCATCTATAATAACTTTCTGTTTTCTATATCCCGGATCCGTTTTTTTTGTAGAGAACGGGATACAAAATGAAACCTCAAAATGTGCACGTCTTGACTGTATCGACCAGACATAGACGGGAGACCGAGTTACGTCATGTTGTGTGGCGATGAATTCCTGTTAACCTGGGACTCCAACCAGACGTCTCTTGGGTGTCGAATCTCCATTGGTGGAGTCTCTACAACTCTCTGCGAGATGAGGAGCAGACGCATTTGCATTTCTTGCCCTTCTTGATTTTTCTTTCATTTGGTTTTTACATTTTGCTTAGATTTTTTCCCCTTTACTTTCACCCCTTTTCTTGGTTTTTCCTTGTCAGTGTTTAATTCTTTGATTATTTTCCTTTTGCTCTGAATCATTGCCTGTAGGATTAGAATCCATCATAGTCTTTACATAATTTTTTTGAATGCTTTCACATTATATTCTTTTTTTGTTATGTTTATACGGTTTTGTGGTATTTGAAATGTATTAAGATTCAAAAATGTGTCTTTGTGTGTGTTTATGATAGAAGTAAAACATTGCTATGTCGTCATTGGATCTATTTTAGCAATACATTAATGCATCTCATAAATCTATTATGCAAATAAAATCCGTAAACGGAAATTGATAAACAAAGAAAAGGAGATTTTAATTGTTAGAAACTGAGAAATAGAGGAAATTTGAAAGTCCTTTTTTAAAGGAGTCATCAAAATCTCTCTCTCTCTCTCTCTCTCTCCTCTCTCTCTCTCTCTCTCTCTCTCTCTCTCCTCTCTCTCTCTCATATGGAAGATTAAAATAGGCTTATTGAAAGCATGTCTCATTTTATTTGAAAACTTTTGTTTATTAAATTATTAAAATTCTCTCTCTCTCTCTCTCTCTCTCTCTCTCTCTCTCTCTCTCTCTCTCTCTCTCTCTCTCTCTCTCTCTCATATTTTCCTTCAAGGTCACAAGTCTTTACTGTGATGTTTTCCACATCCATTAAGTCTGTTGGAAGATGATCATCTTTATGAATAAATCAGTAAGAAACTGTTAACTGTTAAGTCTCTTTATGTAAGAGTAATCATTGCCATAATAATTTTAGAACTCAGAAATAGCGAACTTCATTGCTGACGTCCTTTCCATGATGTGAAACTTTGGTTATATAGACCAGCCAATTAACCCAACAAGACATGATTATCCAAGTCTCAGTTGACCCCTTCATTATTTGAGAATTTACTTACACTGTTAGTGAAAGGTAATCATGAAATATATAATCACAATTTCCAAATTTGACCAAAAATGTAAAATCAGTCCCTCTCCCACTCAGAGTCAGAAGAGTCATGAGGAAAGTAAGTCCCTTTTTAGAAGGACTGAATTTGGATACAGAAATGACTGAACATCAGTTAGGAAAGGTTAATCCAGTGTTGCAAATTTAATGCTGTTGAAGTCCTTTGAAGGATTATCTACACGGACATTTTTGAAGTTTTATAGTACTGATATGATTTTGAAATTAAAGTTTAAGCCATGGATATATTATTGACCAATATGTGGTCATTGAAATTTTTGGTAATTCTCTTGTTAATATCAAAAGTGCGTTGAAATTATGGCCAAATGGTATGTCACTGTTCATACAAGTTTCCATGACCAAGGTTCGATTCCCGGCCTGTCAGAAACTATTTTGTCTTTGTGTGATTTCGCCAAGGGCTCTGATCCCGACGTCGTTAAGAGAATCCAGACATTAATGTATAAAAAATATATGCCTTATTTGAATATGAAAAACACGTCTAAATGTGCAAAATATATCATTCATATATATGTATATATATATATATATATATATATAGTATATATATATATATTTATATATATATATATATTCATATATATATATATATATATATATATATATATATATATATATATATATATATATATATATATATATATATATATATATTATCGATGCATATCAATAATTACTCATGTAATGACAAGAATTGTTTTAATATTTGAATAATGGTGACACAATAGTTTGTCCTCACCTGACGCACACCCGGAGAAATAACGTGACAGTCCATGTGATTTCAAGGAAGAGCACCGCTATCGATAACGCCCTGAAAGACACAAATATTAGGATTGATATATATGTATATATATGTTGTATATATGTATGTATGTATATATACAGTATATATATATATGTGTGTGTATGTATATATATATATATATATATATATATATATATATATATATATATATATATATATATATATATATATATATATATATATTGAGGTAGGTCGTTGCTCCTGGCGAGCTTCAAAGATAAAATAAAAAGGAGGACGAATAGTCTGGACAACATCTTTTAATTTATTGGTGCCGACGTTTCAGGACTCATCCCATTATCAAGGCTAAAATGGACATATAAAACATTATAAGCAAAACTCAGTAAAAATATATAAAGTACAAAAAACACAGTCAAAATTAAAATTGAAATTATAAACACAGTTACAAGTAAAATATGGAGATAAAAATATTAACTAAAAGAAAAGTATCTTAAAATTAAATACAGTATACAAAAATCAAAATTGTCTAAGGAGACCAACCTGTCTGGAACAGACTAGAGTACTGAGTGACTATCTGAAGGACAGTACTCAGGAGGAAAATTCTAAATTTGCCAGCTTAAGCGATGTGGAGGGGTACAGAGGATAATTGGCTGTTTAGTTTAGGAGCCTTTTCTTTAATCATTAACGATTCCAATACTAGTAGAGAGGAGTTATGTTCGTTCTTTGGATAAGTCTTTCGAACGTCCTTCGATTCAGGATCCTGGACTTCCTACGGAACAGGCTGCCGATCCTCCTTCGGAATAGGCTGCCGAACGTCCTAGCAAACAGGCTACCGAACTTCCTTACAAGCAGGCTGCCAAACGTCCTATAATTCAGGAAGTTTCTCTCTCCGCCAATTATTTTAGTGAGCGTCCTTCAGGTCGTGTTTCCGGAAGGATTACAGTTGAACGAATCGCTGAACAACAAGCGGTTCGTAGTACCGACTGCTTGTCAGAAGTTGACGGCAAGCGTGTTTCTGAATATGATCCTGAATGTCCTATCCCTTGTCATATTTCGGATGTTAGTTTGGATTACGATGAGGAGGCTCATTCTTTTCAAGACATCGATACAGTTCATGTACAGGAACTTCTTGTCTCCGATCGAGCTGAGCGCGAGCGTTCGGATGAGCCGCACACGACTCTGCCGCCTGATACTATTCGCAATGAGCCTTTGTTCTGTAACTGAAATACAAACCACGCTATTTGCATGGGGTAATTACTTCGACGTAGCTGAATGACGAGCCATAAGAATTTTAACGAGGGTTTACTACCCCTCCGCTAGTTAGCGGGGGGGGGGGTAGGGAGGGGTAGCTTGCTACCCCTCCCCCCTCACACACAGTGCGTGCTCCACTTTACTTTTGGCTCGGATGGCGAGCGGATGTCTCCGCTCCCATCCTCGCTTGACGGCCATTAATGTTTTGTCTTTTAACTTACTTTTTCTTATACTTAATATATTTAAACATTATTGATGCTTATATATATTCTTGTGTATAGAATATAGTAAGTTTCCTTTTCAGTGTTTGTACGGTGTTTGTAGTGTACGTCTACGAGAGTGGTCTCTGGCTTAGCGCTAGGCCACCACGATTCTTTTCTTGGTCACGGCCGTTCACTCCTAGGCCTCCATGGTTGCCTTCTTGGAGAGCGGCTCCTCTCTCGAGGTCGTTCACCTCTTACTCCGTACTACGTCTTCTACGATAGCTTCTCGGGCCAAGTCGCTATTTCGTTTTATTTATCTCAATTATTTTTATGGAATCTAATTGTATTTTTAACTTTTCAGCTCGGGGAACACTTCCCTTCGGGGGTCTGTGATTCTTGGAACATTCAAAGTCAGTTACATAATTATAGTTATAATTCTGTTTTTCGCCCTCCCTCCTCGCCTGTGCATGTCAGTGGGGGAGGAGGCCGCATACCTAACTTTCGTTCTTATGTTTTTCTTTCCCTCGGGGTTACTCTTCGGAGTTTTCACCCGGGGGAATATCTGTTAAATAATTATTCATTTTTATTTCCCAGTTTACGATGCTGTTTCTTCGTGGACTGTACTGTGCCTTCGAAGCAGAGCTGTCTTGTTTATGCCTGGGGAGTCTGCTGTCGCTGCCGTCTCTCTAGGACATCGTCATGGGCGTTCCCTTCTCTTAGAAGTTCCCCCGTGACTACGGTCAGCTCTTCAGTGCATCCTAGAATGATAAGGAGGTTCGCCTCCAAGGGTAGTTAGTTAACTTCCCTTCTTACCCTTTTTCCTTGTTCTTAGGCAGTTATGCTCTTTGGGCTGAGCGACCGCCCTTGTAACTTGCTCAAGGGGCTGAGCGGTCGCTTCTGTAGCTATGCTCAAGGGGCTGAGCAGCTGCAGAATCAGTCTTGTGACCTCTCTCGTTCGCGAGGGAGGCCGCACTAAGGGCTCCTCTTCGGAGGATTGCTCCTTATGGTCTCTTCTACGAAGTGTCTCCTCCCGTTCGTGTGAGAGGACACTCGTAGAGACTCCTCTCTGGAGGATTGTTCCTGTTTACGTCAGCTGATCCTACGGCCCTTGGGGGCACCATCACCAGTCTCTTCTACGAAGTGTTCATCTCTCTCGTTCGCGAGAGAGGCCACTCATAGAGACTAACACTTCGGTGTTTAGTGACAGGGAAACTTCGGTTTCTCGTTTCTCTGATCCTTCGGGGTCTCGTAACATTAGTTACGCAGATCCCTCGGGCTCTCGTAACTTTAGTCACTACTACACTTCGGTGATTAGTGACAGGGAAACTTCGGTTTCTCGTAGCGCTGAACCTTCGGGGTCTCGCAACTCAACCCTTCGGGGCCTCGCTTCACAGGCTACGTTAGACCTTTGGTCTCGTGCCCTCAGTGGACCGGCTGATCTGCCATATCTGTTCCTGGCTGCTGACGCGCTTTGGGAGCCCACGCTCCCCGTTATCCAACGGACTCCATTCCCTCCGGGGCAGAAGAGGCTTTCTCACATCGTGAGTAAGTCCCTTAAGCGCCAGGTATCCCCTGCGCGCCAACGTTCTCTTGCGCGCTAGCGCTCGGCTGCTGTTCCTGCTGTTCCTGAGACTGCCTTCCAGAGACATCCAGTTCCAGAGGCTGCTACCAACGTTCCCTGTGCATTAGCGCACATCGTTGGAGCTCCTGAGATAGCGCACAGGCGATCACCAGCGGTTCAGCCTGTGGTGTCTCCAAGTCTCTTCTACGAAGGACACCTCTCCCGTTCGCAGGAGAGGTCCCTCACAGAGACCACTCCTCGGAGGGTTAAGCAGTACTTCCAGTTGATCGTCGGCTCTCTGAAGCAGACCTGCCTGGTCCTCTTCAGGGGATGCCCTCTCTTTTAGGGACACATTCCAGTTCCTGATCTACAAGTTAGCTGATCCTTCAACCTAGCGCACGCGCACAGTTACGCGCGCACACGCTCTCGCCGACGATCTTCTGTTGCGCACTAAACGCGCAAGGGCTGACGATTTTCACTCGCGCGTAAGCGCCGAAGATCGTCCGCGCGCGGGATGGTTTCCCGCGCGCGATCTTCGAGGTCCGTCCTCGACGAAGATCGTTAGCCGACGATCTTCTGATACGCTCTAGGTGCGCAAGCGCCGACGATCTTCATAACGCGTGTAAGCGCCGAAGATCATCGAGGTTCGTCCGCGCAGGATGGTTGCCCTCACGCGATCATCGAGGATCGTCCACGCATGGTTTCCCGCGCGTGGACGAGCGGGATGGTTGCCCGGGCGCGAACGATCTCCGACGATCGCCGACTATTTTCTCATGCGCGAGCGCCGACGATCTTCGCATACGCGTAAGTGCCGAAGATCGTCCGCACGCTCGCGATCGCCGTCGATCTTCTTACATAGCCGAAGATCGTACGTGCGCGGGCACCAATGGTTTCCCGCTCACAATCACCGACAATCTTCTCTCGCGCTAACGCCGATGATCTTTGTATTCGCGCGAACGCCGAAGATCGTCCGCGTTTATTTCTTCCGCGCACGAGATGGTTTCCCGCGCGCAATCGCCGACGATCTTCTGTCGCGCGCAAGCACCGGTGATCTTCTGTCGCCAAAGATCGTCCGCGCGCCGGATGGTTTCCCCCATGCAATCGCCCACGATCTTCTTTTGCGCGCAAGGGCCGACGATCTTCATACGCACGGAAGCGATTAGGATTGTCCGTGCGGGCACCGATGGTTTCCCCCGCGCGATCGCCGATACGCCCACGCACACGCGAGTACGCATGCGTGCAAGCGCGAATATCCTGCTACGCACGATTCATTCACGCACTACCCAGAACTGGGCTTTTCGCGCGATCACCAGTGGGATCGGCGCACCGATCTCCAACACGATCACGCCCGAATTACATTAGGGATTCTGGCGGTCAGGCCACCATCGCTTTTCCCTCCCCGCAAGCGCAGAGGAGCGCCCTCTCCGGAGGAGGGGAGGTTTCCGGACAGGTCTAAGGACTCTTCTCCCTTCATTGCAGATTCTCTACAGGCGAACCCTCGTGTCGACTCCTCCAAGGGATCGAACGATCCCCTTCCCTCCAGAGGGACTATCTGACAGCGCGACGGTCAGTCAACAACCCTGGTTGGACACCGTTGTCAGAGCGCTTATCCTGTCTCTTCGCGAGTCCTTACGCAGGCTCCTATCCCTCCTCAGACTTCCTCCCCCTCCCCTGCGGATGAGCATTACCCATCCCCAGGAGGGTCGGAAGATCCGGTCCTCTCTCCAATCACACCAATGGGGGAATCCCCGCCTCTTCCTGAGAAATCTTCTCGTACGGAGGGGGCGAAAGCCTTACATCCCTCATTGCCGGAGTCCTGTTTCCCTCCTAGGAGGGAACCGAAGGCCCAAGTCTTCCGCAAGGACCCGACAGGAACCAGTTGGACCCTTGGAGAATGTCTGCGAGTCTCCCCAGGAAGAGCCTCTGGGGACGGGAGACCTCGCTGCCAGTCCAGCAGGAGGAGAGCTCCAGGTGTCAGAACACGCATTCTGGCAGGTCCTGACCCTCAGGAGGATCCTCAAAGGGACCCCAGACCCAGAGATTCCTCCTCGTGAAGGGAAGGATACAGTCCTGGACCGAATCTTTGCCTCCCAGGTACTCTCTAGGGCCAGTGCAACTTTGCCCTGGTCTCAGGGAATGAAGAACGCCAGAGACAAGGCCGAGGGCCAGCTCTCTGAGCTTGCCTCCTTCAATAGATCCAGTGTCGGTAACGAGCCCCTCCCTCCTCCCTGGGTAGGGATCGGTAAAGGAGCATGCCCTCCGGGCAGAAGTCCAGACCATGTTGAAGAAACGCTCCCTCCAAGAGGTTGTGAACGGGTCCCCAGGCTTCTACAATCGACTCCTCCCTGTGAGAAGGCGTCTGGAGGCTGGAGACCGGTCATCGACCTCTCGACACTGAACGGGTTTGTCAAACAGTCTCCGTTCAGTATGGAGACGGCAGACACGGTCAGTCTTGCAGTGAGACCACAAGACTTCATGTGTACACTGGACCTGAAGGACGCGTACTTCCAAATCCCGGTCCACCCGTCTTCAAGGAAGTACTTTGGATTTTGCCTGGAAGACAAGATATACCAGTTCAAGGTGCTGTGCTTCGGTCTCTCCACAGCACCTCAAGTGTTCGCCGAGGTGTCCACTCTGATCTCTTCATGGGCTCACAGGATCGGCATCCGTCTCCTCCGTTTCCTGGGCGACTGGCTGATCCTAGCAGACTCGAAGGCAACCCTTCTTCGCCATCGGGACAAGTTTCTCGGACTTTGCCAAGTTCTAAGGATCATGGTAGTCCTCAAGAAGTCCTCTCCGCAGCCCTCTCAGAGTCTGGTATACCTAGGCATGGTCATGACACCAGTCTCCACAAAGCCTTCCCTTCAGACATCAGGATAGCAAGGCTGAGGAAGGTCGTGAGACCTTTCCTCACACGAGAATAACTTCCAACCCAAATGTGGTTACGTCTCCTCGACCATTTCTCCTCCCTGGCCCGTCTGGTTCCCAACAGTTGCCTCAGGATGAGTTCTCTCCAGTGGCGACTCAGGTCGCGGTGGAGTCAGGGACACCTACTCCCCGGACACCTTGATCCCTATAGGACAACCGGAACAGACGGACCTCCGGTGGTTAGCAGACGAGAATCTACGAAAGGGAGTGGACCTTCTCGTCCTACCCCCAGACTTAATGCTGTTTTCGGACGCATCAAAGAAAGGGTGGGGGGGGCACATTCTGAACCACAGGACCTCAGGCAGGTGGTCAGAACCAGGAAAGTACCTTCTCTAGACCTACTAGAGATGAAGGCCGTGTTCCTGGCACTTCAGTAGCTCCACCAAGCCTGGTGGACTACTCTGTGGTTGTGAGGAACGACAACATCACAGTGATGGCTTATATGCTCAGACAGGCAGGTACTTTTTCAGAACAGCCATCCCATCTTGCAGTAGAGATACTGAGATGGCCCGAGTTCCTCTCGATCTCCCTAGCAGCTCGCTTCATTCCCGGCAAAGGAATGTGCTCGCCGACAGTCTGAGCAGTGCGACACAGATACTAGATACCGAGTGATCTTTGGATTCTCAAGTAGCCTACAAAGTCCTGACTGTGGGGTTCCCCAACTGTGGACCGGTTCGCTACAGCATTGATCTACAAGCTCCTGCTGTACTGCTCCCCGGTCCCGGACCCCAAGGCCCTCTGGTGAGATGCCTTCCAACAACGGTGGGACAACATCGATGTGTTCGCCTTCCCCCGTTCTGGCTGATGAGGAAAGTACTCTACAAGACCAGAGTTTCGGTCAGTCTCTCAATGACCTCCATAGCTCCGCTAGGGCATCTCGCAGAACGGCTCACCAAACCTTCTGTAACTCCTTACAGAGCCTCCGAGGGAACTCCCTCCACGTCACGGGTTACTCACGCAACCACATGCCAACATCCTCCACAAAGCCGTAGTTTCGCTTTGACTTCACGCCGGAAGACTATCCAGCATCTTCTCAAAGAGAGAGGATTTTCGCAACAAGTTGGGAACAGGATGTCTGGACTCCTGCGCAAGTCTTCCCCAGGTCTACCAGGCGAAGGGGCAAGTTTACTGTATTCGGTGTCGTGGAAAGGGTATCCCTCCACACGATGCCACTTCCAGCAATAGCGGAGCTCCTCGTGTATTTGCGGGATGAAATGTGCCTTGCAGTTTCGGCAGTGAAAGGCTATCTCTCAGCCTTAAGCCTTGCCTTCAGGCTCAAAGGATAGACATTTCTTCCTCGCTGGAACTCTCTCTCCTCATACGAAGCCATGTTCTCTCCTGCCCTCAGTCGGAAGTGAGACCTCCTCCTTGGAACGTGGTTCGAGTCCTTAAGTCTCTAAAGAGACCTCCCTACGAACCACTACGTAAGGCTCCAGATCACCGCCTTACCGGGTAGACAGTGTTCCTGCTAGCCTTAGCCTCGGCCAAGCGAGTCACATGGTCTCTCATACGACATCGCCCATTCAAGGGGATAGGGGGAGATAACGTTCAGGTTCGTCCCTGAGTTTTGTTGCCAAGACTCAGAACCCGGGAGTACCGGACCCGCGGTTCGACTCTTTCCAGGTTTCGAGTCTCCGTCCTGTAACAGATGACCCAGACCATCCCCTATCTTGCCAGTAGGGAGTCTGAGGTTGTGTCTTAAGAGAACAGCTGCAGTTCGTCCCCAGGTTCAAGCCTGGTTCGTGGACACTGGGAAAATGAAGAGAAGGGTCACCAGGAATACCATCTCAGCCTGGATTCGCAAGGTAATACAGCTGGCCTTGAATCCTGACCCTTCTCCATCACATCGCCCTAGATCGCATGATGTCAAGGGCGTAGCTACGTCCCTGCCCTTCATGAAGTATCATTCAGTGACGCAGGTCCTGCAAGCGGGGGTGTTGAAGCGTCAGACCACCTTCACGGCCCACTACCTGCAAGACGTAACCCACAGAAGGCTCGATACGTTTTCTATCGGCCCTGTGGTGGCTGCACAACAGCTGGTCTAAACCTCAGGCTCCTTAATGGACAAGTAGCAGAAGGTTGAGGGCATTGTTACCCGGTGTTAGTCTGCATGAATGAAAAGATCTGTCTGGCCCTTATTCTTTTCTTCATCCTCTCCTCCCTTGGAGAAAGCAGCATCCTGGGCTCTCTGCATGCTGACCTCAAACCACTGCAGGTAGACCATGCTTCCTTGTGTTCCTAGTATTAATTTTAATACTGTCATGTCCCCATACCCTGACGAGGTGGTATTGGGAGAGTCCTAGCCTAGATTTCCTTCTGCGCAACTCCAGGTCAACTTCCTAGGACGAGTCACTTTTCACCTTCGCACACACCTTACGTAGGCCGCGGCAGTTTCACAAATGCTAGCGAGGAGCAGGGGTTCCCTATTGTCTGAGTACTTAAACGCTCGAATATGGAATCCCCGAGCAAGCCAAAACCAGTATGGCAGGGACTTACCACCCTTCGTAAGGGTTAAGTCACCCCATGTAAATAGCGTGGTTTGTATTCCAGTTACGGAACAAATGCCAAATTCGTAGATAATTTGTATTTCTCCTAACTATACAAACCTTAGCTATTTACACATATTTGCCAGCCAGCCCTGTCCCCCAAGATAAGTCCTACCTCTAAGTAAAGTGGAGCACGCACTGTGTGTGTGAGGGGGGAGGGGTAGCAAGCTACCCCTCCCTACCCCCCGCTAACTAGCGGAGGGGTAGTAAACCCTCGTTAAAATTCTTATGGCTCGTCATTCAGCTACGCCGAAGTAATTACCCCATGTAAATAACTAAGGTTTGTATAGTTAGGAAAAATACAAATTATCTACGAATTTGTCATATTTCTATTGCGGTTGGCACTCAGGATTTTTCTGAAATAGAAACTGCTCTTAACCCTACTGCTCCCGAAGGAACGTTGCAAGAGAAGGAAGTAGAAGGCCAGCTTTCTCCTATGGAGTTCGATGACGTTTCAGAAGACGAGAACTCTGTTTCTTTCCGTCATTCTGCCGATCTTAAAAAACTAATGAAAGTTTTTACGGAAGAGTTTTTTGTGCCTATAGCTCCGTGCTCGCCTCCGTCTGAGTTTACTCTCGGGAAAGCCTCTAAGAAAGCCCGCTTTACTAAGATGGTATTGTCGCGCTAGTCTAAGAGAGCTCTTAAATTGATGGGTGACTGGTTACAGTCTAAGAAGGCCCTAGGAAAGACGGGTTTTACCTTTCCTCCAGCTAGACTGGCTTTGAGGTCGAGCATCTGGTACGAGACATGAGAAGTTCTCGGCTTGGGGATTCCTGCCTCTGCCCAGGGAGATTTTTCAAGCCTTCTCGGCTTGGGGATTCCTGCCTCTGCCTAGGGAGATTTTTCAAGCCTCGTAGACACTCCTCGTCGGTCGGCCATGAGAAAGACCTTGGGGCTTTGGGTAAAAAAGTTGAGACTTTTAAAGAGGGGGATACCTCTGCCCTGGTCCATTTGATGTCGTGCATGGACAAAGCCTTGAGGGATGGCTCTAACGAACTTGCAGCTCTTTTTTTCTGCAGGCATTCTTAAGAAAAGAGATCAACTTTTCTTTTTTCTTTCGCCGGGGATTACTCCCTTCCAGAAGTCCGAACTTTTATATGCGCCTCTTTCTCCATTGCTGTTCCCACAAGAACTTATCAGGGAGATTTCTGCAGCTTTAGCTCAGAAGGCTACTCAGGATCTTGTCTCCAAGACTGCTAGAAAGGCTCTTCCTCCCTCTTTTACCAGCTGCAAGCCTAAGGAAGATACTTTTCCCAAGTTTTCCCAGCCCTTTCGAGGGAGATCTTCCAGCAGGGGTAGTTCCAGACCTGATGCTTGAAGGAGTAAGAGAAGAGGCTTCAGAGCAGGGCGAAGCAGAGTCTGACTGCTTTCGCCTTCAGGCAGTAGGTGCCAGACTACTCAAATTCTGGGAAGCGTGGGAGAAGAGAGGAGCAGATCAGTGGTCTATTCAGATCTTGAAGGAGGGTTACAAGATCCCCTTTCTAGGGAGCCCTCCTCTGGTCTTAGTTCCTGTGGATCTCTCTCCCAGATACAGAGAGGAGGCAAAGAGACAAGCTCTTTCGAACCAAGTGTCTCTTATGTTAGAGAAGGGGGCCATAGAGAAGGTTCAGGATATTTGTTCACCGGGTTTCTACAACCGTCTATTCCTGGTACCCAAGAACTCGGGGGATGGCGTCCAGTTCTGGACGTGAGTGTGCTGAACAAGTTCATCATCAAAACGAAGTTCACCATGGAAACTTCGAAGTCAGTGCTAGCAGCAGTAAGGAGGGACGGCTGGATGGTCTCATTAGACCTTCGGGACGCCTACTTCCACATCCCCATCCATCCGAGCTTCAGACCCTACCTAAGGTTCGTTTTCATGGGAGATGTCTTCCATTTCAGAGCCCTATGCTTCGGACTTTGCACAGCACCTCAGATCTTTACGAAGCTCATGCTGAATGTAGCAAAGATCCTCCATTCAAGGGGCATAAGAGCCTCCCTGTATCTCGACGACTGGCTTCTCAGAGCGCAATCTTACGATCACTGCCTGAAGGATCTTCAGACAACCTTGGACCTTGCGAAAGAACTGGGTCTCCTTGTAAACAAGGAAAAGTCTCTCTTGGTTCTATTTCAAGAGATTTTATATTTGGGGATGACGATACGGAGTCAGATTTTTCGGGCTTTTCCGTTTCCCTTAAGGATAGAGGAAGCCAAGTTGAAACTAAGATCGTTTCAAAGCAAGAAAGTATGTTCAGCAAGGAAATGGATGAGTCTGGTAGGAACCCTCTCCTCCTTGGAACAATTCGTCCCACTGGGAAGACTGAATCTTCGTCCTCTCCAGTTCCATCTCAACAGCCATTGGGACAAGGAAAGGGACTTAGAAACAATGTCCATTCCTATCACGAACCCCATCAAAGACTGCCTTCGGTGGTGGGAAGAACCAGACAAGTTCCAGGAAGGTCTCGACTTATCAATAAAGAGCCCAGACCTTGTGTTATGCTCCGACGCCTCGGACACAGGATGGGGAGCAACCCTAAACAAGTTAGAAGTCTCGGGTTTATGGTCAGAGACCCAAAAATCCTTGCATTTAAACCACAAGGAGTTGTTGGCAGTTCTTTTAGCCCTCAAAAGTTTCGAGGAATTAGTCACCAACAAAGTGGTTCAGGTCAATGTGGACAACACGACAGCATTGGCATACATCTCAAAGCAAGGGGGAACACACTCGATATCTCTGTACGAGACGTCAAAGAATCTCCTGGTGTGGGCAAGAGAGAGGAACGTTATACTTCTGACAAGATTCACTCAAGGGGAGAAAAAAGTAATGGCAGACAGTCTCAGCAGATGGAATCAGATCCTTCCAACAGAGTGGACCCTCAACCTATATGTGTACAAGAGCCTGTGGCGTCTGTGGGGTCGCCCTTGCATAGACCTTTTTGCAATCTCGAAGATGAAGAGTATTAGAGGCATATTTCTCCCCTGTTCCGGATCCAGAAGCAGTCCACATTGACGCTTTTCTGTTCGACTGGTCCAATCTAGATCTCTACGCCTTCCCACCTTACAAGGTCCTGTACAAAGTAGTACAGAAATTTGTGACATACAAAGGACCCAGGATGACCCTAGTGGCTCCCTATTGGCCGTCAAGAGAATGGTTCACAGAGGTACTGGAGTGGGGGATAGACAACCCAAGAATTCTTCCTTTAAGAGTAGATCTACTCAGACAACCCCACTTGGAAAGATTGCATCAAAATCTCCACGCTCTTCAGCTGACTGCCTTCAGACTATCGAAAGACTCGCTAGATCTGGAGGCTTTTCGAAGGAGGCAGCTCAAGCTATTGCAAGAGCAAGAAGGACTTCGACCATCAAAGTCTATCGATCTAAGATGCTACTTGGAGAGAACAAAAGATTTACGAGGCAAGTCTGAATCTTTGTGGTGTTCAGTCAAAAAGCCCTCTTTACAGATGTCTAAAAATGCCTTGTCATATTTTGTCAGGCTTTTGATTAAGGAAGCTCATATTCATTGTAATGAATCAGACCTTGGACTTTAAAGGTCAAGACTCATGAAGTCAGAGCAGTGGCAATGTCGGCAGCATTCAGGCAGAACAGATCTCTACAAAGCATAATGGACACAACCTTCTGGAGGAGCAAATCTGTGTTCGCGTCATATTATTTGAAAGGTGTTCAGACTTGTTAAGAGGACTGTTACACTCTGGGTCCATTCATAGCAGCGAGTGCAATAGTGAGTGAAGGATCCACCACTATGTTCCCATAATCCCAATAACCTTTTCTTCTCTTGGTAGCCTACTTTTAATTGTTTTTTATGGTTGTTTGTGGAGATTGTGTCAGTCTTCCACAATCATTGATTTTGTCAGGTGGTCATGTTTGTTCCTTGAAAGCACCCGGAACTGGTTATTGAAGGAGGTTCTGTCATGATGAGGTTTTGATACCGGTTTGACAGTCCCTTCGAGATCTTCAGCCCCCTGGGAGGATCGCTGGATCTCATAAGGCTAGCAGACATAATGAGGCAGAGTATCATTGAAGTCAGCTTCCTTATCAGGTACGAACCCTTAAGTTTTGCTTTAATTAACTCTTAAGTAGAATTCCAGATATGCTAGCTGCCTCTAACCCTCCACCAAAGGTGTTAATCAGCTATATATATATATATAACTTCCGGGTAAGTCTTGTGTTTAAAAATGATATATTCATTAATGAAATAAATTTTTGAAGATACTTAGCCGGTAGTTATATATAATTTTAGTCCCACCCTCCTCCCCTCTAAGAGACTAGAGGCATGGAATATATGAGGGTCACTGGAATGGTTCCCAGGTACCTCGCTAGAGTGCAGGGGTGGTACACCTGGCTATCCAACTGTCGGTTGGCGCGAGTTTCGAATTTTCTGCTGTTGACGTTGGGGATGCAAGCTATATATATATAACTACCGGGTAAGTATGTTCAAAAATTTATTTGTTCCGTAACCGAAATACAAACCACGCTATAAACATAGGGGTATTACTTTCTGTGTAGCTGAAATGACGAGCCATTAGATTTTAACGAGGGTTAAACTACCCCCGCGCTAGTTAGCACGGGGGTAGGGGAGGGGTAGCTAGCTACCCCTCCCCCCCCACACTGGTGAGCTGCCCCACTTCACTTTTGGCTCGGACGATGAGCAGATGTCTCTGTCCCGTCCTCGCATGGCAGCCATTAATGTTTTGTCTTTACTTAATTATTTACTTTTCTTATACTTAATATATATGTAAATATTCTTATGTTTATGTATATATTTGAGTATAGAAATACAGTAAGTTTCCTTTTCAGTGTTTGTGCTGTGTGTGTGTGTGTAGGAAGTCCACTCAATTGTATGACAACATCTCCGTGTGGTCCCAGGCCCCCACGGTGACATTTCATGGGTCGCGATCTCTCCCTTGGTCCTTCGGTCTTCCCTTCGACGGCGCCGTGGGGAATCGTCATCGCTGGACTTTATTTATTTATATGTTTCTCCTCTGTTCCTCCTTCCCTACGGGGAACTTGGTCTATCAGCGTAGAGAACATGGATGTTTAGTTTGACTACGGTCTCTCTCTCTCTCTCGAGGTCGTTCACCCTTTTATTACTACTACGTATTACGGTAGCTTCCTTCCCGTTGCGGGTTGAGTTGCTACTCCTTTTATTTTGTCTTGAGTTGCTACTCCTTTTATTTTGTCTCAATTATTTTTAATCAAATCTAATTGTATTTGTTAACTTTTCAGCTTCTGTATAGAACGCTTCCCTTCGGGGTTCATTCGTTCTTACTATTAGTGAACATTCTTAGATGAATTACATAATTATAATTGTTATAATTCTGTTTTTGTTACAGTTCTCCGCCTTCCCCCCCTTCCCTGAGTATCATTGGGGGAGAAGGGCGCATTCCTGGTGCGTAATTCTTATGTTCTTTTCCCTCGGGGTTCCTCTTCGGAGTTCCCCTGGGGGAATAAATGTTAACTAATTATTCTATTTTCACAGTTAACTATCTAGTTTTTTCGTTTGCCTAATGTGCCAACGAAGTAGAGCTGTCCTGTTTGGGCATGGGGAGTCTGCTGTTGCCGCCTCCTCTACGACTTCGTCATGGGCGTGTTCCCTTCTCCTAGAAGTTCTCCCGTGACAACTGTCAGCTCCTTAGTTCATTTAGAACGCTCAGGAGGTTCGCCTCCATGGATGGGTAACTTCCCTTCCGAGGGAGGTTCCCTTCCCGGGTATGAGTTTTTTCTCCTTCAGGGGGGGGCAACTTCTCTTACCTTAATAATTCCTAGTTGGTTTTTTCCTGGTCCTCGGGCGGTTATGCTCTTGGTGCTGAGCAACCGCTTTTGTAACCATGCTCTAGGGGCTGAGCAGTTGCAAGGCCGGACCATGGAATTCGTGCGATTATGCTCTTGGTGCTGAGCGTTCGCACTTGCAGCTACGTTCAAGGGGCTGGGCATCTGCAGGAGCTCCTCTTCGGAGGGTTTCTTTTTATGGTCAGCTTGCTGATCCAACGTCCTTAAGGGGCGCCTTCATCAGTTCTCCATGTCTCTTCTACGAAGTGTTCTCCTCTCTCGTTCGCGAGAGTCTCTCTCGTTCGCGAGAAGGACACTCATAGAGACTCCTCTTCGGAGGACTCCCCTGTTGTTGTTGCTGATGTTGCTGAAGGCTCAGTTCCCCCCTCCGAACATCCTTCGAGGGGGCAGCTAAGTCCAACGGTCTCTCCTTCGAGTGTCTCCCCCCCTCAGGGGAGTTCACTAAGAGAGACTCCTCTTCGGAGGACTGATGATGGTGCTCTTGTTCGAGGTCGTCTTCATCTTCAGCCGCAGAGGATCCTCCTCGACGAGAACAGACCGTTACAGCTGCTTCGCTAGACCTTTCGGCAGATCGTTCGCGATCTCCGACACCTGCCAGACCTTCTCATCTTCGGTCCTGGACGCAGATGTGCAGTGGGCGCCACTCCACCCCGTTTTCCGACGGGCACCGGTCCCTTCGGGGCTAAGGGCTTATCTCACAATGTGAGTAAGTCCCTTAGTGCCAGGTTTTTACCTGTGCAACCTTGTTCTCAGTAGTTCGCAAATACTCTCCTTCTGTGGACCAGTCTTCTGCTGAATCAACACTCCAGCGATCTCCTGTAGCTGAGTCTCGCCGTAGATCTCCTGATCGCCAACGCTTCTGGGACCTTCTGTGCGGCTACGCGCCTTGTGCACCAACGGTCCCCTGAACGCCCACGATCGCCTGCTCGCCGGCGCACATCTGATCGCCCTTTTTTGATGTGCTCAATGCGCGCCAACGTTCGCCCTCGCACCCATGATCTCCGGATCTGGGCGCAAGCAGGGAGATTATTTCTTCACTGAACTCCACGTTCACCTGCTCGCCAGCGCACATCTGTGCCCCCCTTTCCTGATGTGTGCAATATGCGCCGACGTTCGCCCACTCGCCCACGATCTTCGAATCTGGGCACAGGCAAGGAGTTTATTCCTTCGCCTCCTCGCCGACGATCTCTCTGGTTCTGCACCCTCGCTGATTTCTTCTGGCTGCGCATATCTTCTGGCCACGCAACTACGCGCCTACGATCTCCCGGTTCCTGCCTCGTCGCGCGCATTTCAAGAAGTTCCTACGCTAGCGCACAGGCGCTCACAGGTTCTTCTGGACTCGCAGCGCCCTTCTGGAGTTTCGCGCCAAGCGCGCCCACGCCCGGTTCCAGTTCCAACGCGTCAACGCACCAGCACGCTTCCACTTCTCACCGCGCCGCCCAGGAGACACCTAAGCTAGCGCACGGGCAATCACAGGCACCCCTGGGCTCTCCTAAGCGCCCGCGCGATTCTTCGCCTGCGCGCAAGCATTTTCAACGCGCCAACGCTTCAATCGTTGTAGGTTTCCTACGCGCCCACGCGTTAACTCTCCTGCACGCGATCGGTCGCTACGCGCCACCGCTCGCCAACGCGCCATCGCTCGCCAACGCGCCATCGCTCGCCAACGCGCCTTCGCTCGCCAACGCGCCTTCGCTCGCCAACGCGCCATCGCTCGCCAACGCGCCTTCGCCCGCCTACGAGCCATCGCTCGCCAAGACGCGCCATCGCTTGCTTACGTGCCATCGGTCTCCCAGCTGCCTGCGCTCGCCCGTATGACCACGCGCCCGCGCACATGCGCACCCATGTTCGCCCGCGCGCGAACCAACGGTTTTCCATCGCGCAAGCGCCAGTCCTGGCCACCTGCGCTCGCCCTTACGACCACGCGCCCGCGCACATGCGCGCCCATGTTCGCCCGCGCACAAATCAATGGTTTTCCATCGCGCGAGGCTCACCAAGTTTCGAACTTGTGGGCAAACTCGACGTTGAAGCATTGAGATGCAGTGACCGAGAGGTTCCTCTCGGAAGTCCCAACCATGGATGTCGGCAAGCTCAAACACTCTTCCATCCTTGGAAAGACCTTGTTTTGAGCCCAAGGACGGGGAACGGACAGCTGAGAGGTGGAGAAAGTCGAATCACGATTCGCTCCTCCTAAGGCGCTTACATCCGGACCCTACAAGCCTCCAGCGCCTTAACAAGAACAGCCTCGTCAGCCTAGGACATCGGAACCGGCCCTGGCAGCTAAGACAAGGTGTCTAAACAGCAGCCCCCTCCTGTCAGAGACAAGAAGGGCGGGAAGTCCTCCTGGGGAGGCAATAATCCTAGAGGGAGCGGCCGAGGCCGCAAACGCTAGGATTGGCAACCCCCCTGCATGGTCCCCAGTGGGGGGATGCGTAAGGTTGCGCGTTCAGGTGGCAGCAACTTGGGGCCGATTCCTGCACGCTCTCTGTGATCAGCCAAGGATATCGCGTCCCGTTCTTTACATCTCTACCTCCACTGACAGCGAATCCAGTGTTGCTGAGCTCCTATGCCATGGGATCGGCAAAGGGGCTAGCCCTTCGGGCAGAAGTCAAAACCATGCTCTCGAAGGATACTCTCCAAAAGGTCATCGACGGCTCCCCCCCCCCGGCTTCTTCAGTCGACTTTTTCTTGTAAGAAAGCGTCTGAAGGCTGGAGACCTGTCATCGACCTCTCAGCCCTGAACAAGTTTGTCGAACAAACTTCGTTCAGCGTGGAACAGCAGAGTCGATCGGGCTTGTAGTGAGACCACAAGACTTCATGTGCACACTGGAACTGAAGGACGGGTACTTCCAGATCTCAATCCATCCGTCTTCCAGGAAGTACTTGAAATTCAGCCTAGACAACAAGATATACCAGTTCAAGGTGCTGTGTTTCGATCTCCCCACAGCACCGCAGGTGTTCACCAGAATGTTCACCCTGATATCTTCATGGCCGCACAGGAGCGGCGTCCGTCTCCTTCGCTTTCTGGATGACTGGCTAACCCAGGCAGTCACGGAATCGACCCTTCTTCGACACCGAGACAAGCTTCTGGGACTTTGCCAAGATCTAGGGTTCATGGTAATTCTCGAGAAGTCTTCTCTGCTTCCATCTCAACAACTGGGATATCTAGGAAATGATATTAGACTCCAATCTCCAAGCCTTCCCATCAGATGTCAGGATAGCAAGGCTGAGGAGAGTCGCAGAACCTTTCCTCAGACGAGGAGAGCTTCCAGCCCAATCTTGGTTACGCCTCCTAGGTCACCTTTCCTCTTTGTCCAGGCTAGTTCCAAACGGCCGCCTCAGGATGAGATCCCTGCAACGGCGGCCCAAGTCCCGGTGGAATCAAGACAACGATTCCCCGGACATTCTGGTCCCTTTGGGACCTGCGGAACGAATGGACCTGCAGTGGTAGTTGACCTACGGAAACCTTTGCAAGGAATGGATCTTCTCGTTCTTCCCCCGCATTTGATGTTGTTCTCGGACTCGTCAAAAGAAGGGGGGGGGGGGGGGGCACGTTCTGAATCAGGCCTACGGTCAGAACCAAAAGGGTACCTCCACATCAATCTGCTAGGAATGAAGGCCGTATTCTGGCCCTTCAACACTTTCAACAGACCCTGGCGAGGCACTCCGTAAACGACAACTCCACGGTAGTGGTTTTTTTTTCAACAAGCAGGGAGGTACCTTTTCATAACAGCTTTCTCATCTGGCAGTAGATATACTAAGATGAACCGAAGTCCACTCAATACCCTATCGGCTCGCTTCATTCCGGGCAAATGAATGTGCTCTCCAACAGTCTGAGCAGGGCCTCACAGATAGAGAGTACCGAGTGGTCTTCGGCACCCCCTGGTAGCCAACAAGTCCTGACATTGTGGACCTGTTTGCAACAGCCTTGAATTTCAAGCGACTGCTGTACTACTCCCCAGCCCCAGACCCCAAGGCACTCTGGCAAGATACCTTCCTACAACGGTGGGACAACATCGACGTCTACGTCTTCCCACCGTTCTGTCTGTTGAGAAGGGGGCTCAACAAGACCAGACTATCGGTCAACCTGTCGATGACTCTGATAGCTCCGCTGTGGCATCATGCAGAGTGGTCCCCGGAACTTCTGCATCTCCTGACGGAACTCCTGAGAGAGCTTCCCCCACGACACGAGCTACTCAAACAACCACACTGCAACATCTACCACAAGCCGTAGCATCGCTTCGGCTTCACGCCTGGAGACCATCCAGCATCTCACAGAGAGAGGCGTTCCGCAACAAGTTGCGGAGTGGATGTCTCGACACCTGCGAAAGTCATCCGCAGGGGTCTACCAGGTGAAGTGAAGAGTCTTCTGTGGTTGGTGTCGTGGGAGAGGTACCTCTCCCCTTGATGCCACTATTCCAGCAATAGCGGAGTTATTGTATATCGGCAGGAGGAAATGCGCCTTTTGCTCTCGGCGGTGAAAGCCTATCGCTCAGCCTTAAACCTGGCCTTCAGGCTGAAATTAATAGACATTTCTTCCTCGCTGGATCTTTCTTCGCTCATACGAAACTACGAACTTACCTGCCCCCAGTCGGAAGTGAGACCTCCTCCATGGAACATGGTTCGGGCTCTTAGGGCTTTTAAGAGATCTCCTTGCGAACCATTACGTCAGGCTTCTGATCGTCACCTGTCTTGAAAGACGGTGCTCCTGCTCGCTCTGGCCTCGGCCAAGCGTGTCAGCGAACTTCATGATCTCTCATACGACGTCGCTCATTCTAGAGGATAGGTGGAGGTAACGTTCAGGTTCGTCCCTGAGTTGGTTACTAGACTCAAAATCTTGGAGTCCCGGACCTTCGGTTCGTCTCCTTCAGGATTTCGAGTCTCCGTTCTGTAACAGATGACCCAGACCTTCTCCTACTATGCCCAGTAAGGAGTCGGAGGGGCTATCTTAAAGAACAGCTGCAGTTAGTCCTCACGTGCAAGCCCTGTTTGGGAGCACAGGGAGGACGGAGAGGAGGGTCATCAAGAATGCCTTTTCAGCCTGGATTCAAAGGGTCATCCATCACGCCCTGAATCCAGACCCTCCTCCATCACGTCGCCTGAGAGCACACGATGTCAGAGGCATCGCAACGTCCCTGGCCTTCAAGAGGAACAACTCTGTGACTCAGGTGCCACAAGCCGGAGTCTGGAAGCGTCAATGACCTTCACAGCCCACTACCTGCAGGACGTGACCCACAGGAGCCTCGATACGTTTTCTATCGGCCCTGTGGTGGCTACACAACAGCTGGTCTAACCTCAGGCTCCTTAATGGACAGGTAGCAGAAGGTTGAGGGCATTGTTACCTGGTTTTAGACTGCATGAATGAAAGAAGTATGTCTGGCCCTTACTTCTTTCTTCATCCTCCCCTCTCTTGGGGAAAGCAGCCTCCTGGGTTCTCTGCATAGCTGACCTCAAACCTCTGCAGGTAAACCATGCTTCCTTGTGTTCCTAGTATTAAGTTAATACTGTCGCGTCCCCCATACCCTGACGAGTTGGTATTGGGAACGTCCTAGCCTAGCATTCCAGCTAAAGGACTTCAGGTCGACTTCCTAGGACAAGTCACGCTTCTTCCCTCCACACACAAGCTTATGTAGGCCGCACGTTTCTTGCGTAGCAAGAAACTTGCGAGGTGCAGGGACTCTTTTTCTCGAGTGCTGCTCACTCGGATTCTGAGTCCCCGGGTAAGCCAAAGCCAGTAAGGCTGGGACTTTCCACCCTACCTAAGGGTAAGTCACCCTATGTAAATAGCGTGGTTTGTATTTCGGTTACGGAACAAATGACAAATTCGGAGATAATTTGTATTTTTCCTAACCATACAAACCTTAGCTATTTACACATATTTGCCTGCCAGCCCTGTCCCCCAAGACAAGTCCTACTTCTAAGTGAAGTGAGGCAGCTCACCAGTGTGGGAGGGGGAGGGGTAGCTAGCTACCCTTCCCCTACCCCCGTGCTAACTAGCGCGGGGGTAGTTTAACCCTTGTTAAAATCTAATGGCTCGTCATTTCAGCTACGCCGAAAGTAATACCCCTATGTAAATAGCTAAGGTTTGTATGGTTAGGAAAAATACAAATTATCTCCGAATTTGTCATTTTATTAATGAAAATATCATTGTTCTTTCTTTTTCTAGTTACTGTGTACGTGAAGTTGGCCTCTGCGACCATGCACACCTGGCCTGGTTTTCCCGACCGCCCCTGTGGAATGTTCATGTCGGCAGTCGAGACTGATCCTCACGCCCTTTGTTCTTCTTGTATGGGCCAACAGTGTGATAGTGTCAACAAGTGTAGTGAGTGGTGTACCTCCCAGTGGGAGTGGTTTTCGCGACGACTTAAGAAGAAGTTCAAGCGGGATATTTCTCCTTCGAAGGTTGCTTCAAAGGAAGAAAAACCCAAAGCCTCTTCTTCCGTTGCCCAAACCTCCTCTGAAGCTCCCACTCGGTCGGTCTCTTTCGATAGACCGTCGAGTGGTAGCGTAGATCAAATTATTTCTAACCAACCTTGGGTCTCGAGAGATGACGTTGCTTCCCCTTGCGAAGTAGCTCCACCTCTCCCCCCGGGGAGGACATGTCACTAACTTCCCTTTTTCGGCTTTGGTCCTCCTTGGGGCTTATGGGTTCGCCCTCCAAGGAGGTTTTGCTTGATTATATCTACCTGGGTGCTGCTGTCAAGCAATCGTCGTCACCGTCAGAGGTTAATCCTGTCTCTTGTCGACGTTGTGGTGTCAGAGGTATCCCATGCGGTTTCACCCATAACCTCTTCCACTCCAGACTCTACGGTAGCTGACGGCTTAGTTTCCCCTGTTCCTGATCATCCTACGAGGGGGAAACTTAAGTCCATTGTCACTCTTTCCTGCTAATGTTTCTTCCCCTCGGGGGAGTTCACTTATAGAGACTCCTCTTCGGGGGACTGCTGAAGGTCAGCTTGCTGATCCAACGGCCCCCAGAGGGCGCATCCGTCGGAAGGCTCGCCTTCCTCTTCGCCATAGAGGCCTTCCTTTACCTGCGGTGAGGCGACGCCTCTTTGGTTCAATGTCTTCTATGCTGTCCCCCGAAGAGGAGCCTCTAGACCGATCTTCCATCACTGCACCTGCATTGGTCCTGGACCTCTCTGCAGATCATTCGCGACCTCCTTCAGTGGACGGGAGTCCTTTTAAAGGACATGTTGACCTTCCACCCGACAGGCCTGTCGACCTGCTGTCGCCGCTCCTGCATGGGCCTAACAAGGCTCCACCTGAACGCGGTATTGCGCGCCACGCGCCCACGCAACCTGAAAAGCGCTCATCAGTATCTCGTTAGGCCCCATCACTTCAGCGCACTGCTCATCCTGCTCGCTCTAACATAGGGCACCATCCTAAAGTGCTTACGCGCCAAGATGAGCAGAGCTCCACCATGCGCGCCCACATGCGCCAACGATCTCCTGCGCGCCCTGCGCATACGCGCCAACAATCTCCTACGCGCCAGCGCCCACCTGCGTGCCAACACTCACCTGCGCGCCAACGTTCTCCTGCGCGCAAATTACCTGCACGCTATTGTTCTCCTGCGCACCAGCGCTCTCCTGCACATGCACGCCCTACATCACGCTCTCCCGAGTGCCATATTGCACACCATCCTACGTGCCAGTTAAAACCTGCGCGCCAACTTTCTCTTACAAGAGAGTTTGTAGATGAGATAACTATGCTTCCGTCACCCACGCATGCGCCCCATCCATCTTCTAGGGATGCGCGCCAACATTCTCCCGCTCGCCCATCATGAATATACTGCACCCGCGCTCTAGGGGACATTCTCCTGCGCGCGCCCAATGACTGTGACAGATGCGCGCGAACACTCTCCCGCGCTGTGATCGTGATTCTCCTGCGCGCTCACGCGCGCGAATATTCTCCTGTGCGCACCCGCGCGCGAATATTCTCCTTCGCGCGAGCGCCATTATTCTCTTTTGTGCGAGCATCAATATTCTCCTGCGTGGGAGCCTGCGCATCACAAGGAACAACATCCGGCAAGGTCGCCATCGCCCCATTACCCTCCCCACAAGCGCATACCACCTCACATTGTGGGAGAAGGGAAACTTCCAGAGGGGTTCAAGATCCCAAAGCTACCAAAGGCAAACCCACCTATTCCAGTAACTCCTCCCAGGGACCCTTCTGTCCCTTTCCCTTCAGGGGGTATGTCTGACAGTGCGTCTGTCAGCCAACAGCCCTGGTTTAGTGCCCTGATCAGAGCCGTAACTCAGGCTTTCAAGCCTGTCCTCTCTGAGCTGGGACACGGAACCATGGCTTCCTCTACCCCTTTGAAGAGGAAAATAGGAGCTCTGGACGCGGTCACTTCCCCAAGGGGGAAACTGACTCCACGCAGACCTTCAAGGCCGGTTCCCCCTATTCTTCGGACTGACTTTCCTTCCCTTTCAGACGAAGATCTCCTGTCACCAAGGGAATCACACGAAGAGAGATTTTCCCCTATTGCACCAATGGAGGAAACCTTTCTTCACGCCGGAGTTCAACACAGTCCGGGATTAGAAGGAACATGCCACCCTCATCAGGGTTGGAGTCATATCCTTCCCCGGAAGGAGTCCAAAGACTCCAAAACATTGCCTAAGTCCTCCACTAGGGCTAGGATGGAGCCAGCCAGCCACTCAGGGAATGTCCGCTATTTTCCCCAAGAAGAGTCTTTGGGGATAGAAGGAGACTTCGCTGCAAGTCCTACAACCGGAGGAGACCAGCAGAAGTCAGAACACGCATTTTGGCAGGTTCTGACTCTAATGAGGGCTCTCAACGGGTTTCCCGACCCAGAGATCCCTCCTCGAGAAGGCAAAGACACGGTCCTAGACCGCATCTTTGGTACTCAGAAGCCCTCCAAGACCAGTGCAACCTTGCCCTGGTCTCAAGGGGTAAAGAGTACCAGGGACAAGATCGCCCAGCAGCTCTCCGAGGTGTCCTCCTCCAACCGTTCCGGTACCATGAACAAGCTCCTCCCACCTCCTCGCGTACAGCAGAGGAGGTACTTGAGATCCTGGAGGAATGCTGTTTAGCTCTTCCACTCCACCACTCGCTGGAAGAGCTAACCAGGGGAGTCCCTCTTGAGAGACTCTCCAACCGGCAGGTCATCGTTCTTGGCAACCGAGATCCTCAACCAGGAGAAGGTCGCGAAGTGTGCTGTGCAAGCCACTTCATGGCTCGATATCTGGTTGGGGACCTCAGGTATCGTGATACATTCTGAAGATTTCTCCAAGGAATGTACCAGGAAAGCTATGGAAACCTTCCTCCTCTCAGGTACTCACACAATCGAGTTTCTGGCCCCCCAAGTCTCGAACAAGTGGGCAAATACCATCCTGAAACGTTGGGATGCAGTAGCTGAGAGATTCTACCAGAAGGTTCCTAGCGCTGAGATCAATAGGCTCAGACATTCCTCCATGGCGGGATCTGTTCTATTCGAACTTAAGGATGTGGAACATCCTGCTGAGAGGTGGAGGAAGTCACATCAAGACTCCCTCCTCCATAGGGCTTTAACATCTAAGCCCTATAAGCCTCCTGCACCACAGGAGGCCCATCCAGCCAAGACCACTACGATGACAATTGCTGCAGCGAAGACGATAGAGTCTAAGCCCTTTCCTGTCAAAGAAAGGAAAGGCAAAGAGTCCTCCAGGGAGGCAAAAATCCTAGAGGGAGCAGCTGAGGCCTTAAACACTAGGATTGGCAGTCCCCCTGCATTTCCACCAGTGGGGGTATGCCTACAAAGTTGCGCAAACAGGTGGAAGCAACTCGGGGCTGATTACTGGGCAATCTCTGTGATCAGTCCAGGATATTGCGTCCCATTCATAACATCTCTACCTCCCCTGACGACAAATCCAGTGTCAATGAACTCCCTTGCCATGGGATCGGCAAGGGGGTAAGCCCTTCGGGCAGAAGTCCAGACCCTGTTGAAGAAGGGCGCTCTCCAAGAGGTCCTTGACAGATCCCCAGGCTTCTTCAGTCAACTCTTTCTTGTAAAGAAGGCGTCTGGAGGCTGGAGACCAGTCATCGACCTCTCAGCTCTGAACAAGTTTGTCAAACAAATTCCGTTCAGCATGGAGATTACAGACACGGTCAGACTAGCAGTAACACCGCAAGACTTCATGTGCACACTGGATCTAAAGGACGCGTACTTCCAGATCCCAGTCCATCCGTCTTAAGTACTTAAGATTCAGCCTGGACAACAAGGTTTATCAGTTCAAGGTGCTGTGCTTCGGTCTTTCCACAACACCACAAGTCTTCACCAGAGTGTTCACCCTAGTATCATCTTGGGCACACAGGATTGGCATCCGTCTCCTCCGTTATCTGGACAACTGGCTAATCCTAGCAGACTCGGTGTCAACCCTTCTTCAACACCGAAACAAACTTCTGAGACTTTGCCAAGATTTGGGGATCATGGTAAATCTCGAGAAGTCCTCCCTGCTTCCCACTCAAAAACTGGTATACTTATGCATAATTATAGACACCAATCTCCACAAAGCCTTCCCATCAGACAATAGGATAACAAGGCTGAGGAAGGTCGCAAGACCTTTTCTCAGACGAGAACTTCCAGCCCAATCGTGGTTATGTCTCCTCGGTCACCTTTCATCGCTGGCCCGTCTAGTTCTCAATGGTCGCCTCAGGATGAGATCCCTCCAGTGGCGACTCAAGTCCCGGTGGAATCAAGCTTTTGACTCCCCGGACATCCAGATCCCAAATAGGACCTGCGGAACTGACGAACTTCCAGTGGTGGGTGGCAGACGAGAACCTACGTCCTCCCCCCGGATTTGATGCTGTTTTCAGATGCTTCAAAAAAAGGGTGGGGGGCCCACGTGCTGCACCACATGACCTCAGGCCTCTGGTCAGAGTCAGAAAAGTACCTCCACATAAATCTCCTAGAAATGAAGGCCGTCTTTCTAGCCCTTAAACAGTTCCAACAGTACCTGGCAAGTCACTCTGTGGTGGTGATGAGCAACAACACCACAGTAGTGGCCTACATCAACAAGCAAGGAGATACTTTTTCGCAGCAGCTATCTCATCTAGCAGTAGAGATACTGAGATGGGCCAAAATCCACTCGATACCACTATCAGCACGCTTCATTCCGAGCAAGAGGAATGTGCTCGCCGACAATCTGAGCAGAGCATCTCAGATAGTGAGTACCGAGTTTCTTTGGATCATCTAGTAGCCAACAAAGTCCTGACTTTGTGGGGTTCTCCGACTGTGGACCTCTTCGCAACGGCCCTAAACTTCAGGCTCCTGCTTTACTGTTCCCCAGTCTCAGACCCCAAGGCTTTCTGGCAAGATGCTTTCTAACAACGGTGGGACAACATTAACGTTTACGTCTTTCCCCCGTTCTGTCTGGTGAGAAGGGTACTCAGCAAGACCAGAACATCGGTCAGTCTTTCAATGACAGTCATAGCTCCCCTATGGCATCACACAGAATGGTTCCCGGACCTTCTGCAACTCTTAACGGAGCCTCCAAGAGAACTCCCTCTGCGACACAATCTACTCAAACAACCACACGCCAACATGTTCCACAAATCCGTAGCTTCACTATGACTTCACGCCTGGAGATTATCCAGCATCTCCTCTCTGAGAGAGGATTTTCGCAACAAGTTGCGATCAGGATGTCTGGACATCTGCGGAAGTCATCAGCAGCAGTCTACCATGCAAAGTGGAAAGTCTTCTGTGGTTGGTGTCGTAGAAGGGGTATCTCTCCTCTCGATGCCACTATTCCAGCAATAGCGGAGTTTCTCGTGTATTTGCGTGAAGAAATGCGCCTGTCAGTCTCGGCAGTCATTGCTATCACTCAGCTTTGAGTCTCGCCTTCAGACTGAAAGGAATGGACGTTTCTTCATCGCTAGAACTTTCTCTACTCATACGGAGTTATGAACTTACCTGCCCCCAGTCGGAAGTGAGACCTCCCCCATGGAACGTCGTTCGAGTTCTCAGGTCTCTTAACCCTGGATAGGTACGGTGGGTCGTTTGCGACCCCGAGCGTCAAAAAAAAACAGGTTTTTCTCACGTGACTCACCCCTGTGACTGAATTTGTGGGTGATCGACCTGCAGGAGGTGTCTCCCCTACACGCTCTAGTAGTGTCCAGATGTGCATTGCTGTAGCTGTACTCCTTCCCCGATTTCTGAGACGCATCGGGGTCGTTCGCGTCCGAGTTTACCCTTCTGAGGTAGTTTGCATAATTATCAAAGTTATTACGTATTATGAAATTGTCGAAGAATGGTGCAACTTGTATAGGTTATCAGTTGTGGAAAGTCTTGGTGGATTGTTTGGCTACCATGTGCATGTTTTTTTTTTTAGTTAAAATGTCGTTCATCACCACGAGGACCATTTTACCGCGAGTGCCCCTTTTTCATTTTTTTTCATTTTTTTGCCAAGTCATTTTTCCGTAAGATATTGCCAAATAGTGTCGTAAAACTTTTGCTTGTTTAGTGTTGGAAAGTGTGTCTAGATGATCTGGCTACCCATGCATGACTTTGTTTTTGTCAGATACGACGTAGTTATTGGTATATTGGGTATTTAACTGCGGTTACCAATTTCTGTTTTTTTTTCAATATTTGTAAAAATTACTACGTAGTAAGGAATTGCCGTATATTATTCATTTTTTTTCCATGTTTATGTGTTAGAAAGTGTGCCTTGATGGTTGGGCTAACACGTGCATGTCTTTTTTTTTATCTGAGATGTCGTATATTAGAATGTCGGGCATTTTACCGCGAGTGTCCCTTTTTAATTTTTTTCAATTTTTTTGCCAAGTCATTTTTCCGTAAGATATTGCGAAATAGTGTCGTAAAACTTTTGCTTTTTTAATGTTGGAAAGTGTGTCTAGATGATCTGGCTACCCATGCGTGATTTTTTTTTGTCAGATACGACGTAGTTATTGGTATATTGGGTATTTAACTGCGGTTGCCAATTTCTGTTTTTTTTTCAATATTTGTAAAAATTTACTACGTAGTAAGGAATTGCCGTATATTATTGATTTTTTTTTCATGTTTATGTGTTAGAAAGTGTGCCTTGATGGTTGGGCTAACACGTGCATGTCTTTTTTTTTTATCTGAGATGCCGTATATTAGAATGTTGGGCATTTTTCCGCGAGTGCCCCTTTTTATTTGTTTTGCATTTTTTTGCTTAGTCATGTTACCGTAAGGAATTGGCAAGTAGTGTCGCAAAACTTATATTTTTATAGTGTTGGAAAGTGTTTCTAGATGATCTGGCTACCCATGCCTATTTTTTTTTTAGCCAGATATGGCGTATATATAAGTATGTGTTCGATTTTCCTGTGATTGCCATTTTTTCGTTTTTTCCCATTTCTTTCAAAATTACTACGTACTAAGGAACTATCACAGAGTAATATTTCATTTATATGTTTATTTGTCGGAAAATATGCCTTGATGGTTTGCCTAGCACGTGGCTGAAATTTTTTTTTTTCTGAAATGCCGTATATTAGAATGGCCATTTTTCCACGAGTGCCCCTTTTTATATGTTTTGCATTTTTTTGCTTAGTCATGTTACCGTAAGGAATTGGCAAGTAGTGTCGCAAAACTTATATTTTTATAGTGTTGGAAAGTGTTTCTAGATGATCTGGCTACCCATGCCTATCTTTTTTTTAGCCAGATATGGCGTATATATAGGTATGTGTTCGATTTTCCGGTGATTGCCATTTTTTCGTTTTTTCCCAATTCTTTCAAAATTACTACGTACTAAGGAACTATCACAGAGTAATGATTCCTCTAGATGTTTATTTGTCGGAAAATTTTGTTTACTTTTTTTTTGATTGAATATCATCAAATTTTTTTAGCTAAAATATTGTTTTACATTTTTTTTTTCGATTTTATTTCCCTTCTAAAAAAATTTTTTGGGTCAGAATTTTAATTTTATAAACGTAAAATAATCGACAATTATCCAGCAACCCACCATACAATTTTTATGCATATCCAATATTAATTAGATTAGTAAATAACACCTTGAAATTGACATACCCTTCCTACATTTCAAGTGGCAGATTAGGGAGTCTGAGTCAGTGTGGTTGGCGGCCATTTTGTGGACATATCCGAAGCGTAAGCTGCCCTATCTATATATATTCTTGTTCCCTATAGAATTTGTGATATTTTGGTATATTTTTACCTGCATAAATATCATATATATTAAATATATGTATTTTTTTACGAAATTTCCAAGTACTCAAAAAATTACCTTTAGATATGGCCCCTGATATAAATGTAATTTACAAAATAATGAAGATTTTTTTACATATTTCTATTTTAGGATAACATATGTTTATTCCCTAAAAAAATTAGCCACTTCCTATTTCATTTGGGTACCCAAAAAAATTCATGAAATTTGGACAATTTTTTTTGGCCAAAAAAAGTTACCCTTTTTTTCTCATTTCAGATCTTCACCTCCATGGGTCTGACTTCATCCAAAATACATCAAGATGTGTCCTAAACATTCAAGAATCAATTCCTAAAAGGATTTGTGTATATATGTATAAACTTTTTTTTTATGAATTTTTATGTCAGGTCTTTTTTTTTTCTACTTAATTTTTTAAAATATTTATAATAAATAGTTTTTCTGCAGATGAGTAGTATTTATCTTTACAGTTGTTTTAAGCATTCATTGAAGTTTTTTTTGGCAAAAGAAAAAAGGAGGTTACTGCAAAAACTGATTTTTCAAGAATTTTTTTTGGCGTCGGGGTCGTTCGCGTCCGAGTATACCCTTAAAGGGGTGTCCGAGGACCGTACCTATCCAGGGTTAAGAGACCTCCCTATGATCTATTATGCCAGGCATCAGACCGCCACCTAACTTTGAAGACGGTGTTCCTGCTAGCTTTGGCCTCGGGCAAGCGAGTCAGCGAACTTTGTCTCTCATATGACATCGCCCATTCAAGGGGATGGGGAGAGGTAACGTTTAGCTTCATCCCTGAGTTTATTGCTGAGACTCAGAACCCGGGAGTAGCGGATCCTTGATTCGACTCCCTCCGGATTTCTAGTCTCCGCACTGTAACAGATGACCCAGACCATCTCTTACTATGCCCAGTAAGGAGCTTGAGGCTGTACCTCAAGAGAACAGCCGCAGCCCGTCCTCGTGTGCCAGCACTATTCGTCAGCACAGGAAGGACTAAGAGGAGGGTCACCAAGAACACCATCTCTGCATGGATTCGCAGGGTCATTGACCTGGTACTGAATCCAGACCCTCCTCCGTCACGTCGCCCCTGAGCACATGATGTCAGGGGCATAGCTACGTCCCTGGCCTTCAAAAGAAATTTTTCAGTGACGCAGGTTCTTCAAGCTGGGGTGTGGAAAAGACAGACCACATTCACTTCCCACTACCTGGAAGACATGACCCACAGGAGACTCGATACTTTTTCTTTCGGTCCTGTGGTGGCTGCACAACAGCTGGTTTAAAACCTCAAGCTCCTTATTGGACAAGTAGCAGAAGGTTGAGGGCATTGTTACCGGGTTTTAATCTGCATGAATGAAAAGGTTTGACTGGCCCTTATTCTTTTCTTCATCATCCCCTCTCTTGAGGAAAGCAGCATTCTGGGTTCCTTGCATAGCTGACCTCAAACCACTGCAGGGAAACCATACTTCCTTGTGTTCCTAGTATTTAGATTATACTGTTACGTCTCCATACCCTGACAAGGTGGTATTGGGAAAGGCCTAGTATATAGGTTTTCCATCTAAAGAACTTCGGAACAACTTTCTAGGATGAGTCACACTTTTACATACCTTCACACACAGCTTGTGTAGGCCGCAGACCTTGTGTAGCAAGGTTTTAGCGGCGATGTGCAGGGGCTCCCTATTTCTTGAGTGCTAACACACTCAGATAAGGAGCCCCGTAGGCAAAGCCAAAAAGCCAGACTGGCTGGGACATGCATTGTTCTCTAATCTTGGGTAGTGCCATAGCCTCTCTACCATGGTCTTTCACTATCTTGGGTTAGAGTTCTCTTGCATGAAGGTACACTCGGACACACTGTTCTATCTAGTTTCTCTTCTTGTTTTCTTAAAGTTTTTTTTAGTTTATATAGGAAATATTTATTTTGATGATGTTCTTAAAATGATTTATTTTTCCCTATTTCCTTTCCACACTGGGCTATTTTCCCTGTTGGGGCCCCTGGGCTTATAGCATCCTGCTTTTCTAACTAGGGTTGTAGCTTAGCATTTAATAATAATAATAATAATAATAATAATAATAATAATAATAATAATAATAATAATAGTGAGTCACCCCTATTAAATAGCATGGTTTGTATTCCAGTTACGGAACAAATGACAAATTCGTAGATAATTTGTATTTTTCCTAACTACAAACTTAGCTATTTAACCAAACTTGCTCGCCAGCCCTATCCCCCTTGAAGTCCTACCTCCAAGCAAAGTGAGCTCAATCACAGGTGTGAGGGAGAGCGGTAGCAAGCTACCCTCCCTACTCCCGCTAACTAGCAGTGTGGGTAGTTAACCCTCGTTAAAAATTAATGGCTCTTCATTCTGGCTACGCTGAAAGTAATACTCCTATTAAATAGCTAAGGTTTGTATAGTTAGGAAAAATAAAAATGATCTACGAATTTGTCATTTTAATCTCTATAGCGAGACGGGGGTTGTAGGCAGCCCCTTCATCGGAGCACTAGTATTGGAGGGCCATTACCCCCGATACGCAGTTGCAGGATGCCACCCTGGTGGGCAAAACCAAGGGGTTCGATTGCTGGTTGTAGTTTCTTTGAATCGTGTCGGGTCGGTCTTCTTGTATCCTCTATGTGTTCGTTCTGGAGAGGCACTCGTGGGCGCCACCCTTGGTGCTTGTGTACGTCGATGTCGCTTTCTATATAAACAGGCTTTATTCTATCCATGGTAGCCAGTCTTCTGTTCCGTGGACCATGATTTTAAATGCCTTCTTTGGTCTCTCCAGCATGCAATAGGACCCTTTGTAAGGACGTGAGAGCGGGGACCGGTGACCGTCCTGCTTGATGAAGACGTAGTGGCAGGTGTCCAGCAAGGCAGGCCTGAAATGCTTTGTTCTGTAAGCGTATGTTTTGTGGCAGGGTGTGATTTTCCTGCCCTTTCCCATAGTTGGGCGAGGCTGACGTTTTCGGTGTCTGGATTGGAGGGGAAGAACTCGCCGGGGACCATGAGTGTCTCCCCATAGCCTTTTTCTGTCAAAGAGACGTCACCGTTTGCTTTCGGGGCCATTCGATGACCGAGGAGGACCCAGGAAAGTTGCTTGACCCAGTGCTCATCTGTGCATCGGGCCATTAAGGCTGCCTTCAGGGACTGGTGGCTTCTTTTGACCCTGCCGTTGGCTGCGGGGTTGTAGGCCGTCGTGCTGTGCCGGTTAGTCCCCATCGGGCAGGCAAGGGATGCCCACAGGTCTGAGATGAAAGCGGGACCTGTGTCAGTTGTCATGTTGTCTGGGACCCCGAAACAGCTGACCCAGCTGGAGACAAGGGCCTGGGCACAGGCGTCTAATAATGCTTCGGTCATGGGAGTCACCTCTAGCCACCTCGTTGAATGGTCGATGATTGTGAGGAGGTACCTGGCGTCGCCCGAGGGTGGTAAGGGCCCCGCGATGTCGACGGGGATGTGTCCGTACCGTCGTTTGTGTTGAGGGAAACTGCCGTGCATGCCACACGAACTTGTTGGTCATCAGCTTAATGGTAGTCCTTGATGAGAGGTACGAGAGGCCTTGGATGATGTCGAATACCAGCCTTCTTCTCGATGGAGGGATGAAAAGTTGAGGGCGGCCCGTGCTGGTATTGCAGAGCAGAGTGGGGCATTGCGATGTAACTTGACATCCTCCCATTGAAGGGAGGTTGAGCAGGACCTTGCGTCTGCTGTGGCAGAGTCGGGCGTTTGTTCCTTGGCGATGTCCTTGTAGTCCACCCCGATGTGGATGGAGTTGATACTGATTCTTGACAGAGCGTTGGCCACCGGATTCTTTCTCCCTGGGATGTAGCTGATAATACAGCCGAACTCAGAGATGGCCACCAGATGTCGTTGCTGTCGAGTGGTCCATGCGCCACCGGGCTTGGTGAAAGCATGGACCAGAGGCTGGTGGTCCGTCTGGATTGTGAATGAGGTGTCCTCCAGCAAGTATTTGAAATGTCTGACGGCGTGGTACACTGCCAGAAGCTTGCGGTCGAAAATGCTGTAGCGAGTCTCGGGTGGTTTTAACGTCTTGCAGAAGAAGGCAAGTGGTTGGGGCACGTCGCTGATTACCTGCTCCAGAACGACAACGCACGCAATGTTACTGGCGTCCGTAGTTAACCTCTTGTTGAGGGGGACCCCACTGCAGCTTCTTCGGTTTCCCCTTCAAGACGTTGAGAAGGGGGTCATCACGCCGGCGATGTTGGGTAGGAACCTCTGGTAGTAGTTCTCCATGCCGATGAATTCCTGGAGGGACTTCACGACGGTCGGCGTCAGGAACTTGTATATGGAATCCACCTGCGACATCACGGGTCGCATGCCCCTTTTGAGAGTTTGGGCCCCAGGAACTCATCCTTCTCAATCCCGAAAGTGTATTTGTCAAAGTGTACCACGAGGCCATTCTCCTGCAGTCGCTTCAGAACAGTTATCATGTGCCCCAGGTGTTCCTCCTGTGTCTTGGAGAACACGAGGATGTCGTTGACGTAGACGGCTCAGAAGGGAAGGTCCCCCAAAATGCTGTCTATCAGACACTGGAAAATACCCCCAGTGTTTCTAAGGCTGAATGTCGAATAGGAGAAGACATAGGATCCAAAGGGGGTGATGATGGCTGTCTTTGGGTTGTCGTCGGGATGCACGGGAACTTGAAAATAGGACTTTAGGAGGTCCATCTTGGAGAAAATAGTGGCCTCGTGTAGGGTTCCGGTGAGATCCTACTTGTTGGGTAATGGGTAGTGGTCAGGTATCGTGTCGTGGCCAGATTATGACGTCTATAATCATCGCAGGGCCTCCAATTCCTGTTAGGTTTCTTGACCATGTGCAGCGGAGAGGCCCACGGGCTGGACGCCTTTTTGCAGATTCCCATGCGATCCATCTCCTTGGTGTCCTGAAGCTTTGGCTGAGGGAGGCGTCGGAACCTGCAGTGGGTTGGGCCGCCCGTTGTAGAGATATGGTGGAATATCCCAGGTTTGGCGGGGACGCCCTCCAGTTGGCAGAGCTTGGGTTTGAAAGCCTGTGGAAATTCATGCAGCAGGCAGCCATATTCGTGGGGCGTGACTGAGCACACCATGGGGAGGCTGGGCCCACTGGAGAGATAGTGGGACCATTAGGTCCCCTGGTCCACTAGTCGTTTGTGATGCATGTCTACCAGCAGTCCGTGGTGAGCGAGGAAGTCGGCGCCCAGGAGGGGCCCCTTGACATCAGGAAATGCCAGCTGTAATTCCGGCCCATGATGGATATCTCCAGTGTCCTCATCCCATAACAGGTGATGGGGCTGCCATTCGCGGCAACCAAAGCGGCCCTGTCATCTGATGGGAGGTTGTGGTTGTCCTTTTGGGAGAGGGATCATTGACACTATTCCAACGGTATCCACCAGGAACCTTGTTCCTGAGTTGATGTCGAGGATGTAGAAGCCCGTGTGATTGGGTCTCACCTGCTCCATGGTTGCTTGTAGGCGGGGTCGTTTACCTAGATTTTTGGATGGGCGCATGGTTGGACACACTTCTGCGCCTCTTTCCCCCAGACTCGGTGGAAGTAGCACCATCTGGGAAGGTCGGGGAGCTTGTGGTAGTGGTTCTCTTGTCATTGCCCTTGATCCTGCTGGTGTCGCTGCTGCTGTCAGTGCGGTGGGAGCCGTGTGCGGGAGTACTTGGATCTTCCCCCGTGAATCGCGTTGACCCCTACATCATCTGGCTCTGATGGGTACTCATCTGTCTCTTCTGTGACGGCGTTGTTGGAGGTGGTGGCGACGTATCTGGCAGCCCAGGCTGCCAGGTGGAGTTTGTCGGCCTTTGCAACCAAGGGAACATTTCCAGGTCCTCGGCACCCTCCAGCAGGGGTAGATGCTTCGGGGAAGGCGACGGAGGAGGATCTCCCTTGATAGGCTTATCTCCCTCGGCTGCCAGTTGCTGTCGAGCTCATTCAGCTGGAGGAGGTCCAACAGTTCGTCCAAGGCTGCTGAGAGGTGGATGTCACTGAGGGGCGTTGTCATTAGGTCGAGGGTGCGCTGGGCCCTCAGTGGTACTCAGAGATCATAGACCTCTGCCAGTTTATTTTTAAGGTCGCTATACCTCATGGGCCCCGGCCTCTATTTCAGCCAGGAGGAGATTCTTTTGAACACGTCCGGCGTTGGCATTACCATCACCAAGTCTGATTTTTTCACTTCGTCGGTGGTGTTTGCTAACCTGAAGTGGGACTCGGCACGTTGAAACCATACCGTCGCTTCGTCCAGTTTGAACGGTGGTAGCTGTAACTTCTGTTCCATTGACATTTGTTTGGCTGTTTGTGTTGTTTGTATGGATACTGTGCCGTGCCCTTCGGTTGCGAGGGAGAGGTACTATCGACTTCTGAATCTCTCATCTGACTTCATACTCTGAAACTCAGTAGTGAGCCGTATTTAGTCCGCTAACGGAATAGAAATTCCAAGCAGCCAAGTAGTCATTAATTGCCGTGGTAAAAACTGTGTTTGGGAACACTAGAATGGAAAATGATTCGCGCCGAAATGAGTCCGTTAGTGTCGTTGGGTAAGTGGACTTGTGAGCCCAAACAATTTTTTTGAAATTGCCGTCGTAAGTCCGTTGAAGGACACTCAGTAGCAACATTTTGCTAACGCCAAAACGCAAATGTCGGGAAGGAAATGTCAGAAAGGAGGAGTTCCCCAGGGTAGTGTACTAAGTGTAACCCTATTTGCACTAGCCATTAATGGGATATCCTGTAATTCCTCAAGATATTCTCTCAAAACTGTTTGTTGATGATCTCTCCATATCATTTGCTGGAGCTATAATGGCAATGATTGAGAGAAAACTACAACTGTCAATTGACAAAATTATTCATAGGGCTGATATGAATGGGTTTAACGTTAACAAGTGGGTCCAAAAACCACTCAGAAACTAGTATGACTGAGTAAAAAACTTCCCAAGGGAAGTAATCACTGCCAACAAAACCGGAACTTAAAACTAAAACTGCGAGTCCGTCCCCAACAAAACCTTACCGACTCTAGGCTAGGCTAGCCGAAACTGATACAAACTTAAAAAGACTAAAATAATAAAATGCAATGTAAAAGCTTTATGAAAATTGAGTCCTTAGCATCGTAATGCTAAACATAAACTAGCTAACGTGAAACTTACCCAAAAAATTAGTAAACACGAAAAAAGGGCAATGAGGGACTAAACTTGACGCCATTGCTAGCAGGACTCGAAGCACTCAGCCTTCCTCTAACCAAATGTTAAAATATAAGTCCCCAAAGGGAGCTAAAACAAAATTAGCATATACAAAAAACAGAGAGGTAGGTACTCAACTTTGACGAAGAAGAGGAAGCCATAACACAAAATAAATCTTCTAAAAAGGTGAAAAGAATGTCCATCAAAACCAACCGCACTGAAGCCACCAGCTGCGTACGAAGGAATGGTGAAGCGGGGTCGTATAAGAGCACCGGAAGGTGATAGAATATGTAACGGCTCCTTACTTATCCTACCCTTTAGAGGATTAGATTTGGCAAGGTCTGTTTGGGGTGCAGATATCTATGGTTATTTTAGGATACATCCCTGATTATACTCGATATCTTCGGATAGTCGTTTCTGGGGTTTGAAACCCCATGATACCTGACGTTAATTCTCTTGTAATATCAATCGCAGAAATGTTATACTGTAGAAACTTGCCAGAAGGAACTTCCATCAGGACGACATGGCTATCTCACCCAAAAATAGATTTTTCCTACGTCACAATCCCTTTAATTTTTCAACAAGCAAAACTGTTGTTGTCCATTTCTGTCTTATTTGGGGAATACATCCAGACCCAGATATATACATTAAAGGTCAACATATTCCATGTGTAAATGAAGCTAAATTTTTAGGCTTGATATTTGATTGTAGGCTTACATGGGTTTCTCACATAAAGGGTTAAAAGCTAAATGTCTTGATGTTCTTAATCTTTTAAAAGTATTGTCCCATGCATCATGGGGGCAGACCGCAATACTTTTTTAAAATTATACAAGGCACTGATTTTTTTAAAAAAATTTTTATAGTTGTGAAATATTCTCCTCTGCCACCCCAAGCCGATTAAAGATATTAGATTCAATACATCATGCTGGTATTAGATTGTCCACAGGAGCGTTTAGAACTTTGCCTATACAAAATCTCCTTGTTGATGCTGAAGAATTACCTTTAGACCTTTAATGGATTTCTTCTATTGCTCGTTATTGGTTTAGGTTGCAAAGACTTCCTAATTCTTTAGCCTATCAGATTGACCGATTGATTGATTGAGTTATCTGGCATCCTGACATCTAAGGTCATTGACGCCGATTAGCCTATCAGACTGCAAGCCTTGTAAAGCACACATCTTACTTTGGGTTGCACCTAAATCCTCCGCAACTCTATGGTTTTCGGGTTAAGCAATTAATGTACATTCTTGATATAATTAGAAGTAAGGTGCTTACATTTAAGGTATTATCAATGCCTCCATGGAAATTACCAGAGGTATCTTTTTGTAAATACTTTATTACAGATGGAAAAAATATAACTGACTTAGGAGCGAAGTCTTTTTATGGAACATGTTGCAGAACATAAGGGATTGACTTCTATATATACTGATGGCTCCAAGTCTGATGCTGGCGTTGGATTTGGATTACATAGTACTGGTTTTGATTGTAGAAGTGCACTTCTTCTAACAGCTTCCATATTTACTGCTGAACTGTATGGTATCCCATTCCCTTTAATGATTTCCTACTTACCATTAAGAAATGGTTTTATATATAATAATTGGCAACAGCACTTGGATAGTCTAGATGGCAACAAAATGAAAAATAACAAATGTCACATCTCCTTGGTGGTATAACATGATGCCCCAATAGTGGGAGACTTCTCTTTGTCGTCTCTGCATTGGTCACACTCGGTTGACACATGGGTTTCTGCTAAATGGCTAATACCAACCTTATTGCGACGACTGTTCAGTACCTTTAACGGTGAGGCATTTGTTGACCGAATGCCCCAATTATAGCAATTTAAGAAATAAATATCTATGTTGAGGGTTGAGGTGAGGATGACAGATTCATCCTTGCCAAGATCCTTGGACATGATGTGTCCTACTATGCGAGCAGTATTTTCAGATTTATTTCAGAAGCAGGTCTTCTGAAAACTATATAACTTTTTTATAGTAATTTAAGAAATAAATATCTATGTTGAGGGTTGAGGTTAGGATGACAGATTCATCCTTGCCAAGATCCTTGGACATGATGTGTCCCACTATGCGAGCAGTATTTTCAGATTTATTTCAGAAGCAGGTCTTCTGAAAACTATATAACTTTTATAATGACATCTTAATTTTTATGGTTTTAATTGAATATTCTTTAATCTTTTATATACAATAAATGATAACAGCGTCAATGACTTTAGATGTCAGGATGCCAGAAAACTTTAAATCAATCAATCAATCAGAAGCAGGTCTTCTGAAAACTATTTAACTTTTATGACATCTTAACTTTTATGGTTTTAATTGAATATTCTTTTATTTTTTATATATAAATGTTATCGGCGTCAATGACCTTAGATCTCAGGATGCCAGAAAACTTTGAATCTATCAATCAATCAATCAACCAGGGATGACTGAGGAGAATATTTTGACAGGAAAGCAGATGAGGCTGATAAAGCTATGAATTCAGGGCGTGGTTATGGTGTAAAAATTGCTCACAGAATTTTTAATGAAATCTCTACTGGGGCAAAGAAGAAGAAGAATGATATACTCATCAAAAAGAGAGATGGATCTGTTATAACAGTAGAAGATGAAGAAAGGCAATGTTAGAGGGAACACTTTAGTGAGGTTATGAATAGGAGATATGAAGGGAGTAATTTGTTTGATATACCTGAAGCTGAGGAAGACCTTAATGTGCCCATGAATTAATTTAGTGTGTTTGAAGTCGAAGCTATCATTAAAAAACTAAAGAGATGGAAAGCCCCTGGATACGGTGGGATAACTACCTAGATAATATTGGCCGAAAATCAACTGACTCCCAGAATAACTAAAAGATTATTTTGTAGAATGTGGCGTGAAGTGGCAAAACCTGATAAATGGGAGCTAGGAAGATTGGTAAAAATGGCAAAAAAGGGAGATCTGTCTGATTGCAATAATTACAGAGGCATCACACTTGCGTCAGTTGTCATGAAAATAAATAGTATGAGAGATGAACATGCAGGATTTCGAAAAGGTATAAGTTGTACTTACCAAATTTTCATTTTAAGACATGGGGTACAACAATGTGTAGAATATAGAAATTCTCTTTTGATGGCATTTGTGGACTATTTAAAAGTCTTTAATGGTGTGCACCGGCCATTATTGTGGAGAGTCTTGCGTTATTATGGAGTTAATCTTAAATATGTAAATTTGATTACGTCTGTTCATGAGCGTAGCAAGTGCAAATTTAATGTTAGTGAAGTTCTATCATATGAATTTCCAGTAAACAGTGGAGTACTCTAAGGGAATGTGTTGCCACCTTATGTTGTTTATTCTCCTCATGGATTTTTTAATGCAAAGAACAGTTGGGATAGTGGAGAAGGATTGGACTGGATTGGTAACAGGAAATTAGCTGACTAGAGTATGCTGATGACGGTGTTATTGTTAGCTGATCACCACAGGACTTGCAAAGCTTGCTTACCAGAATGCATGAAATATCACACGAGGTTGGGCTCAAGGTAAATAGAAGAAAGACAGAGATGATGAGAACAAAATATGCAATTGAAGATTAAATATAATTAGAAGGAGAAAGGATTAATGAAGTGGAATCATTTAAATATTTAGGAAATATGATCTCTAGTACAGGATCTTTAGAATTAGAGTTTAATGAAAGGTTAAAAAGAAGCAAATCAGACAATGGCTAGGTTAAGTCAAATTTGGAAATCAACAGTCCTGAAATTACTTATAAAAATCAGGCTGTATATCAGTTTAGTGAGATCGGTGTTACTGTATGGACATGAGTCATAGTATGACAATGAATCGATATCCAACAGATTTTGTAGATTTGAGAACAAAGCCCTCAGAAGAATATTGAGAGTTAAATGGCAGGACAGGATTAGAAACGAAACTATAAGAGAGATTACCACTTGCCTTATGTGGATGAGATCATGGTGAGGGGTAGATGGAGATGGTTTGGGCATGCTCTTCGCACTTCCCAAGAGAGTTTAGTTCTCCAAACTTTCAACTGGGCTCCAAAAACCACTAGAAGAGGCCTATGAAGCGTGAAGTAGGAAATGACGAATGGAGAAGTATTGAATTAAAAACTCAAGATAGAGACGACTGGTGAAATCTAACCGAGGCCCTTTGCGTCAATAGGAGTGGGAGGAGATGATGATGATGATGCATCAGTGAAAGATCTCCATGTCCCCAGTGCTGGAACGTATGTCTCAAATTAAAAATTTCGTCCAATGTACTTTTAAACCTCGATAAACGTTTCCAGGTTTTCAGTAAGACATTAACCCGCTTTTAATTCTAAGAACTAAACTAGCAGCGTTCATCGTCTCCTAAACCTTAAACGGAAGCAGACAGATGAAATAGAATACAAGAATAAATCCTCTTTCATATTATTCAATAACCGCAGCCTCTGTTTCATACGTTTCGGTTTTTGGTAAATAGAACAAATTATATCTATCTGTTTAATTATGAGGCTTCCCCTTGGGTGGGGGGTGGGGGGGGGGGATAGTGGAGGTTTTCATGAGAGAGTTGGCGTCTGCGTACTATTTGCTGCTGCCGGATACCATCATTCTTCATTTATGTTTATGAAAAACTCAGTCACGTGAGAAATGAAAAATAGAAACCGATTATTCATTTCATTTTCGACACTGCAGGAGGACGCCCTTGGGATTCTAGGTTTGTTTCATTGCCTTTAGACTCGGTTTTGCCCTTCGTGAAATGTTGAATGTCACAATAATGAATATAGCTTTTTTTATATTTGCTGATTTAATTTTGAAATGAGTTACTTTATGAGAGATACTTTGTGTGTGTGTGTGTGTGTGTGTGTGTGTGAGAGAGAGAGAGAGAGAGAGAGAGAGAGAGAGAGAGAGAGAGCTTGAACTCCCTATGTTATTGCATTAAAAGGTTAATAATAGTGGAATGTTTGTATAGGTATAAAAATGTCCAACTTTATACCATGTGACTTCTCTTCAAAGCCATATATCATCTCTTATATAGCACACTGCTAATACTAGCATCAAATGTTTTTATGTTGAACAGGCTTACATAAGTCCTTTTATAGTTTATATATCAAATATCCGTTTTAATGTTGTTAATGTTTTTAAAATATTCTATTTTAATTTTCATTACTTCTTATATCGTTTATTTATTCCCTTATTTACTTTCGTCACTGGCCTATTTTTCACTGTTGGAGCCCTTGGGCTTATAGCATCTTGCTTTTCCAACTAGGGTTGTGGCTTAGCTAATAATAATAATAATAATAATAATAATAATAATAATAATAATAATAATAATAATTGATAATTAATATTAATATTGATAATTGATAATTAATAATTGTTAACATTGATCATTAATAATTAATATCAATAATAATTAATAATGATTAATAATTAATTATTAACAATTAATAATAATAATTAATGAATAATAATAATAATAATAATAATAATAATAATAATAATAATAGTAATAATAATAATAAACCTCATTCATCTGCTTAAGATGTGTTCCCTTCTAAATGTATTTGGAGAGATGAAGTGTTTGTTTTTTCCTTTAGTTTCCCCTCGGAAAATACCGTGGGCGATATGGTGTTTTTTATGATATGGTAGGAACTGTTTTGGAAACGTATGAAATGTGTATCACGTGCATAAGTGAAAACTTTTCACGCTGACACTGGAAATTAAATACATATATACTGTATTTAAATAAACATTTCCACGTTGGAATTGTTTATATCAGATTAGATATTTCAACACACATGTAGCCTATGTACAATATATATATATATATATATATATATATATATATATATATATATATATATATATATATATATATATATATATATATATATATATATATATATATATATATATATATATACTGTATGTGTGTGTTTATTGTGTGTATGTTTACTTTTGTAAGATTGAAGTATAGAAAAGGTGTGATCTGATCATTTTAGCTAACCCATAACAGGGAGCTTTACCTCATCATTAAAATTAATACGGTCAATGGAATCCCATTATAACAGATCGTTTTTGTTGATTCTCTC
>NC_090751.1:89977121-90010138 GCF_036898095.1 Palaemon carinicauda | reverse complement strand
CTTTGCTTCTTGGCAGATAGGGTTAGCTGGTGCAGTTCCCAGATTCGTCTTCCCTCTCTCCAGCCGACAGGACACTAGAATTCCTCCGTCCTCCTCGCAATGGCTTCTTGCTGGTAAATGGGGGTGATCCAAAGGTCGTATGACCTCAGTTCCCGACAGGTGAGTCTTGGTGTGTTGAGCTGCCAAATTGGGACATTTGGGCAGGCCATTAAATATGTGTAAGGAATGAGGTAGAGGCAGGATTTTGTGTAAAATACGTAGAGCAATCGTGCATCTCTAAGGGAACATACATACATAGTAATCCTACTTATTCTGACTTACTAAATATGAGTAATTTGAATGAATAATAAGCAACATTCTGGTACGGTGGGCATACATCTTAAAAGTTAATCAGACCTGAACTGGTACTGAGATGTAAAAGCTGCTTATAAGTCTGCAGTACTAAAATTACATTCAAAACCAGTGTAATAATTTAAACACGTTGTTTAAGAAAAGAACGAACGTTACGCAGCGCATATCCTTTGTCTTGCGTTTCTACGTCATGACGTCTCGAAACATGGCATATACAATGTCAGCGCAGTTCCCCCCTCCCCCCCCCCGTGTCTCGTAGAAGAAAATGTCAAGTGCGAAAGTGAAAAGTTTAAGAGTAACTATTGTATTAGTGGAAGCGAGACCAAAATATAGAAGGAAAGAAAAGAAGAAGAAAATTCTTCACAAGAGTGATGGCATTTTATCCGGCTACTGACAGGTCAACTATTTTATTATTCTACCTTCGATTTTATCAGATTTGGCAACAGATCCCAATTGAAAAAAAAAAGAAACAGGGAAAATGTTTTTATGCCTAAATCCTACTCCAGAGTTAAGTCGAAAAATAATATTTTTCGAATGCATCAAGACCTTAAAAAGGATAGTTGAACAGAATTTTTTTTTAAGGGGGGTGAGGTAAAGGAAACAACTAGACCCCTCTTATATTCCCCAGACATCATTAAGGTGAACAGAGAACGGTTGCCCTGACCCATCTGTACCAATCATTAGCCGTCCTATAACCAATCACACCCCCCTTTTCTATCATAACAACATTTGAAGTGTCGGGTCCGGCATCCACCATCCAGGGAATCGTGAGAGTCTCCCCGGTATTGACGTCGTATATTCTGGTTAGGTCGCCGGAGTCCTTCATGGCGCCTATGTAGATTAGCGTCCCTGTCATCGCTTGAATCCACTTTTCTTTAGTCACTGATGTCGTGTAGCTGACGATTTTCATCCCCAGGTTTTGGCATATCTCTACGGAGTCACTGCAGGCGGAGAAAAAAAGGAAAATCTTATGATCATGTTAGTTACTTCTACTAGCCCCCGATAAATCCTATATTCAATTCAATTCATACTAGCCCCCGATCGTCTAAGAGTCCCGTCCGGAAAGAAGTTCCAGACAATCTGTATGTGTGTGTCTGCTTAAGTGGTTATATTAAGTAAACAATTGTAAAGCGACTCCTTTTGGTATTAAAATGTTTATGCAAAAGTACCTGAAAAAACACCATCTAAGTATACTGTCTTGTATTTAGACCTACAAAGGCTTGTTAAGAGCAGTTAGTTTGATACTTGTTTCTTAGATTTTTTGTTGTTATTAAATCGATGTTTAGTCATGGATTAAAGTTTCGCTTGCTAGTAAATTGGAGATATTTAAAAAGAAAGTAAAGATTCGATCGATAATAAAGACATGTTCAAATAGAAAGTAAAGGTTCGATCGATAATAGAGACATGTTTAAATAGAAAGTAAAGATTCGGTCGTTAGTAAACTGGAGACATTTAAAACGAAAGTAAATATTCGATCGATAATAAAATGGTATTTATATAATAAAATAAATTTTTAAATATGCTTACCTGGTAGTTTCATATATATATATGGCTGAAATCCCGCGTTTTGTCGCGCGCACCGCAGAAATTCAAATTTCGCAGCAATCACCGCCAGGTGGGTAGGTGGTAATACGTGAGCGGCATCTCTCAGTAGGTAATGGAACCATTCCCAACATTCCTCAGAAATTCCATGCCCCTGTTTTCAGAGGGGAGGGAGGGCCCTTTCATATATGTAACTACCAGGTAAGTATATTTAAAAATTTATTTTTTAATAAAAATACCATTTTTAAATATGTAACTTCCCTGGTAGTTACATATATATAGCTGATTGACACCATTGGTGGTGGGTTAGAAAACCTCATCCCGTCGGGAATTCGCATAATTATTAATAGCCACATAGTAGTACCAATAATTTGGTTCTTACCTGATAAGGAAGCTGGCTTCATAGTTATCCTGCCTCATTTGCCTGCATTCCTTAAGAGACTCAGCGATCCACCCAGGGAGCTGTAAAAGTCTCTGTGGGGCTGCCACAAGGTCTTCGACCTTAACGTGGCTAGACCTCCACCCTTGCTATCCTGGCATACCTGATAAGGAAGCTGGCTTCATAGGTTTTTATGTCTCATTTGCCTGCATTCCTTAAGAGACTCAGCGATCCACCTAGGGGGCTGTAAAAGTCTCTGTGGGGCTGCCACAAGGTCCTCGACCTTAGCGTGGCTAGACCTCCACCCTTGCTAACCTGGCATAGCCATGGATAATGATTCTGACCACCTACTTCAATTAAAAAACATACACCATAAAAAACTAACTTGACTTGCATCCCAGACTGTGGAAGGCTGCAACAACCTTCACAGACAACCTGTGGACACAAGTACAAGAAAAAGGCAAGGATATCTATAAAAAAGGTTATAGGGAAGAGGCAGTAGACCCTTCTCCAACTACGACCCAGGGAACAGCAATCCTCATACTGGGTCTGGACATCTTGAGATGACAGTCTGCGAAGATTGATTTACTTCTCCAGAAAGTAGCCTCCAGAATTGACTTCATTGACTTATTGTGCTTGTAAGCCATAGAAGTTGCAACAGCTCTAACCTCATGTGGTTTTACCTTAAGGGTTGGGAAACTTCTTACTTCACAATTCTGGTGAACTTCCCTTATCAAATCCTTAATGAAAAAAGCCAGGGAATTCTTTGATAAAGGCAAAGAGGGCTTTTTAACTGAGCACCATAGGTTGTCTGCTTGTCCTCTCAGGATTTTGGATGCGTGCAGAAAAAATTTCAGAGCTCTCACTGGTCAAAGGCCTCTCTCCTTCTCCCGTCCAACTAAGTGAGATAGCCCTGGGATGATAAAGGATCTTGGCCAAGGTCGAGAAGGATTCTCGTTTTTTGGCGAGAAAGCCTAGCTGAAGGGAGCAAACTGCATTTCTCTATTAAAGCCCACCTTCTTGCTGATGGCTTGTAACTCTCCTACTCTTTTGGCTGTAGCCAATGCAACTAGGAATAGAGTCTTTTTGGTAAGATCCTTCCAAGAAGCCTTGTCAAGGGGTTCAAACCTACTTGAGGTCAAAAGGGCTAGGACTACATCCAGGTTCCAAGTGGGGGTTGGATTGTCCTTTCTCTTAGCGGTCTCAAAAGATCTAATGAGATCCGAGAGATCCTTGTTACCTGACACGTCAATGTGTCTGTGACGAAAGACGGAGGCTAGCATGCTGCGGTAACCCTTGATGGTAGGCACAGCCAACTTCTCTTTTGTTCACAGATCCAACAGAAAGTCTGCTATTTGGGCTATAGAGGTACTGGTAGATGAAAATTTGTTAGTCCTGCACCATTCTTTAGACACGTCCCACTTAGATGGGTAAACTGTAATCGTGGATGTCCTTCTAGCTCTCGAGATAGCTCGTGCAGCTTCCCTTGAAAATCCCTTCGCTCTTGCCAGCTTTTCGATAGTCGAAAGGCAGTCAGATTGAGAGCTGGGAGATTCTGATGGTACCTCTCTATGTGTGGCTGCTTGAGTAGATCGCTCTGACTTGGTAACGTTCTGGGGGTATCTACCAGCCACTCCATCACTTCTGCAAACCAAGGTCTCATGGGCCAAAACGGAGCTATCAGGGATATGGGGGCGTGATTCTCTGAGGTTTTTTAGGACTGACGCGTGGGAGCAATACACTGGCAACCTCTTTGTCATCTGTGTAGTGAAGAGGTCTATAGAGGGTTGACCCCAGAACATCCAAAGGCTGGTGCACACCTCGTGATGTAGGGTCCACTCCATAGTAAGTACTGTCTTCCTCTACTGAGAAGGTCCGCCCTGACGTTTTTTCCCCTTCTATAAAGCGAGTTATCAGGGTTGTGTCCCTCGCTTTCGCCCACAGTAGTAGATCTCTCGCAGCCTCGTAATGTGAGTGAACGAGTGCCTCCCTGCTTCTTGATGTAGGCCAACGCTGTGGTGTTGTCTGCGTTGAGCTGAACTAAGTTTCCTTGGACTTCCTCCTAAAAGTGTATTAATGCTAGGTGAATGTCCACTAGCTCCTTGATGTTTATGTGCCATTCCCTCTGAAACTCTTCCCATAGACCCGATATCTCGGCCCTCCCCAGTGTTGCACCCCACCCCATGTCTGAGGCGTCTGAATACAACACTAGGTCGGGGTTCCTCTGATAAAGTTCGAGGCCTTCCAGAAGTTTGTTGGCATCGTGCCACCAACTCAAGTGATTCCTGATCCCCAGAGGAATCAGCAACCACTTTTCTAAACCTTGACCTCTCGTCCAAAATTTGCAAGATGGAATTGAAGAGGCCGTAAATGAAGCCTCCCCAGGGATACGAACTGCTCGATCGATGAGAGTGTACCCAGAGGACTCATCCATTCTCCTACCGAGCAGGACCGTATGTCAGGAAGTGTCGCACCTTTTCTAGGCAATCTAGAATGAGTTTCGGGGCTGGAAAAGCCCGAAAAACCACTGACTGAATCCTCATCCCCCGGTATATCATGTTTGCGAGGGAGTCAGTCGAGATTTTGCCAGTTTCACCACTAGACCTAGCCGTTGCATCAAGGACATTGTTATTTGAAGACCCTCCAGACACTTTTCTTGTGACCTGGCTCTGAGTAGCCAATCGTCCAGGTACATTGATATCCGTACTCCCTTCAAATGTAGCCAGCGAGCCACGTTGACAACCATTCGGGTGAAAACGTAGGGAGCCATGCTCAGTCCAAAACAGCGTGCTTTGAACTGATAAGTAGTTTCTTGGAACACGAATCTCAGAAAATTTCTGTAGTTTGGGTGTATCGGGAGGTGGAAATACGCATCCTGCAGATCTAACGACACCATCCAGTCTCCCTGTCTGGTGCCTGCTAGGACTGACGCAGAAGACTCCAAGGAAAACTTGACTTGCTTATGAACTTGTTCAGAGGACTTATGTCTAGAACAGGTCTCCCCCCCCCCCTGAGTTCTACGGAACTAGAAAAAGTCTGTTGTAAAATCCCTCTGACAAGAGGACTTCTACCACTTCTATTGCTGCTTTTGACAGCATCTGGTTAACCTGCTCTTGCAAGAGCTGCTGACAGTAGTGGAAAACTTGTGTCTAGAGATTGAGTTCACTTTTGGGTTTTGGTTGCTGTTTGGGGTTAAGAGGTTGACCTCCAGCAGCCATTCTCTGTCCTCTTCTAGACAAGCGCTCCTACGAAAGGGCTGACGCGTGGGAGGAACTACTTCTCCTTCCTGGCTACAAGGTTAGTCGGAAGCACTTCTTCGCAGTCCTTTGTAATCAGATCTAGCGTTGCTTGTGTGTAATAGCTGCCTATAAGTCCTTCACTAGCTCTGAAGGGAAGAGGAACTTTGCTGTGAAAATGGGTTGTGAGTTCGACCGATCGGTCCCTCACGGTGTCTGCAAGGACTCCTCGAGTCCAGTCCATCAAGCTGAAGACCTCGATTGTTCTGAAGATGTCCTTCAGCAAGTGGTCCATCTCCGATGTGGGCCGTATCACCTTAGCCTTAGTCATGGCTGAACTACGTGAGGCGTCAACGAAAAGGAGAAGTGTCCTTGGGAGAAGGTAGGAACTTCCAAACCGAGAACTTTCCCAGGCTTGTACCACACACAGGATCTAGAAGCCAATCTCGTAGGGGGAAAGGAAAAGGTTGTCCTTCCTTGTTCTTTCTCTTGAGAATCCAATCATTCAGAGTCGAAAAAGACCTCTAGACCGATCTGGCCAACACTGTTTCCTTGAAAGAGGAAGATTCCTAGGGGGTACCCTTCAAAAACTGTGAGGGCGGGCTCCGAGGTACAGCCTGCTGAAAAGTCCTCCGGAAATAAGTCCACCAGAATTGCAAGTAATCTTTAAAATCTGCTGCATGAAGAGTTTTCTGCGTTTCCTCCACTGAGATCTATCCTGGCATACCTGATAAGGAAGCTGGCTTCATAGGTTTTAATGCCTTATTTGCTAGCATTCCTTGAGAGACTCAGCGATCCACCCGGGGGCTTGTAAAAATCTCTGTGGGGCAGCCACATCCTCTAAACTTTAGAGGATGTGGCTAACCCCTTAGAGTCTAAAGGGTTAGCGATCTCCGAAGGAGAACGAGTGGGAGAAACCACACACCTCGCCTTGCATGCATGAGTCCCGCATGCATTCAGCATGCTGCGAAGAAGAGTCATGCTGCGTCCAGCATGTCTCAAGGGAGAGTCATGTTCAAGTGCTTCCAGCATGTGCTTCCAGCATAAGTCCATCATGCTGCAAGGAAGCGTCAACATAGCGACCCGCATGCTGCGAGGGTAAGTCCTGCTCGCGTGCGTCCAGCATGCTGTAACCTTGCCGCCTCCCGTAATGCGTCCAGATCGCTGCGAGGGAGCCTCCATAAGCGCTGCAGCTCGCGTACATTTTTGCCGCGAGAGAGCGCTCGGAACTATGACGTACGCGATCCTGACGGGATCGCGTGTGTACAGCATGCGTTCAGCTCGCATGCATTAAGCATGCTGTGAGGGAGCGTCAAATCCTTGCCGTCTCCCATAACGTGTCCAGATTGCTGCGAGGGAGCGTCCATGAGCGCTGCAGCTCGCGTGCGTTCTTGCCACAAGAGCGTGTTTGGAACTATTACGTTCTTGATACTGACGCGGGGAAGCGGCCCGCTCGCATGCGTCCAGCAAGCTGCATGCATCCAGCATGCGAGTGAGTCCAGCATGCGTCCAGCATGCTGTGAGGGAGCGTAAAGATCTATGCCGCCTCCGGAAAACGCGTCCAGATCGATGTGAGGGAGCGATCTCGACGCTCGGTACCATGCCGAGCAACTCTCTTGTCTAGCAGGAAAGGAAAACGTAAAACGCCAGCATTGTCTGGGAGCTGCGTTTACCGTCGGCGAGGATAACACTTTTACCTTGCCTTTCCTATGGCGAGGACGAGCATACTGGGATGCGTCAACAGGATTGCTCGAGGGGACGTTCGTTCGCTGATCAAGGTCTAACATCTCCTTTCGAATTTCCTTCTCCCAGGGGTTGGGGAGCATGGAAGAGGTCCCGGGCTAGGAGTATGACGGACACGAACGAACGCACCCTCCACTGCACTGCGTCATGCTTACGTGCCACTGAACACTAGCACTTTTAACTATTTCACATTAGATCATAATAGACCTTCCCATTGCCAAGGGCTGGAAAGAAATACAATAGGTTATATGATTAATATTAGTATTCTCAAAATCGGAATATTAAATAACGATATAAAGTAACAATAACGATCAAGAGTACTACGTAGCGTAAATTGACTGTATGCTCGTGAAATCTTTATTTAAATTGAAAATTTAAATAAGAATTATACTAATAGGACAAATATATACTTAAAAGTAATATATTTCCCTACATTATAAAAAATAAAATACTTATGATTAGTAAGTTAGTATTTTTACATTTCTTGCAAGAAAATGAAAATAATTCACATATTTGCAAGTCATACTACTTAGATTATGTCACAAGATTGTGACGTCATAGCGATGGCGGACTGATTTCCTTCAAGGTATTCAGATCTCGCCCTGTTAAGAGCTTACGTCACATGATTGTGACGTCATGATGTTTTTCCTTCCAATATATATTTAAGAGTTGTTCGTTAGTTTATAAAGTAGGGGGGAAAAATTCCTTGATCCGATCCATTTCAATCTACGAACATAGAAAAGAAAACAAATACACATATTCCCTCTGCTACATACTGTGTGGGAATCAAGAGCAGCTTGAAAGCCAGTCTAGCCCTTTAATTTAACAACAGAGGAGCCATCTTGAAAATCAAGTTAAATTAAACTGTCCAAGTTGGACCAACAAAAAGGAAAATCCAATATCTTCGATAGTTGAAAGGCAGTTAGCGATTGCCATAAACAATAAACAATGGGTACTTCGCCAAATTTGTAGATAAAGCAAACCCACAACGAAGCGAATTTCCAACACGTTGACTCCATCAACGGCAGGGAATTTCTGAGGAATGTTGGGAATGGTTCCATTACCTACTGAGAGATGGCGCTCACGTATGACCACCTACCCAGGCGGTGATTGCCGCGAAATTTGAATTCCTGCTGTGCGCGCGACGAAACGCGGGATTTAAGCTATATATATATATATATATATATATATATATATATATATATATATATATATATATATATATATATATATGTGTGTGTGTGTGTGTGTGTGTGTGTGTGTGTAACTACCAGAGATGTTACATATTTAAAAGACGTATTTAAATAAAAAGTAAAGATTCGTTTGTTAGTAAACTGGAGGCATTTAAAAAGAAAGTAAATAGTCGATCGATAATAAAGACAAATGTTTAAATAGAAAGCTGTTCTTTTGTAATAAAAAAAGACACTAAAAGGTCTGGGCTTAGAATATAACCATTACTCATATTAAAAGAGGACACGCAGAGGAAATTTATAGATATCTATTATCATGACCATCTATCTGTGTAACATGAAAAATCATATTTACGGTAATTTACCTGAAATTATATTTTGTCTTAAGTACTGGTACAGACGCCTGATTTATTTAAGGATTCACAAGAAATGAAATAGACAATCAAGGACTCATGGATAGAAAGCCAATTGATTTTATTCAATTTCCCCTTTACTTAAAATGTAAAAGATTTTGACACCTTTATTCTACTCTAGAAAATTTTGATTTTATTGTCCTTGAGTGTAACGTCAACAAGCAGTGATTTTGACTCGGTAACAACTTTATTATCCAGAGAGAGAGAGAGAGAGAGAGAGAGAGAGAGAGAGAGAGAGAGAGAGAGAGGGGGGGGGGGTTAAGGTTATCGAAACTGAATATTATTAAGCAGTGAAGCTACGTTGTTGTAAACAAAATTCTTTTTACAGTAATTCCGTAAACTAGATTTTATTCAAGAAATTTTTACTTGAGAGAGAGAGAGAGAGAGAGAGAGAGAGAGAGAGAGAGAGAGAGAGAGAGAGAGAGAGAGATAGAGAGATTATATTTTAATGCTTTACTGTTTTATTGTTACCAGAATTGAGTTTAAAGCCAAACAAGCTTAAATAACCTGGCTTAGAGTCATAGGGAGAGAAAGAGAGAGTTAGTTTTCCCTTGTCAGTAAGTAGATAACCCTTTACTTACAACCAAGAAATCGAGCCCGTGTAAGCGACGTACCGCTCTCCTTCGAAGTACAAGTTGATATAGGCCTTGGTGTTTACAGTTGGTTGGTCGCTTACCCCTGTGAGTCCCTCAAGTAATGTGCATGGGTACACCTGAGAGAGATTTGGATGTAATATCAGTACATACGATCATGTTTGATTGAGGTGAAAAAAAGTCCTTTGATGGGGCTAGTCTCATTTATAGCTTATATGTGAAAGATCTGTTTTGATGTTGTTACTCTTCTTGAAATATTTTAATTGTTCATTACTTCTTTAATTTATTTATTTCCTTATTCCCTTTCTTCACTGGGCTATTTTTCCCTGTTGGAGCTCTTGGGCTCATAACATCCGTCTTTTCCAACTAGGGTTGTAGCTTAGTTAATAATAATAATAATAATAATAATAATAATAATAATAATATTGAAAGTCTCCCAGGTAATGAGTAAAGTGAAGATATCAAGTCTACCAAAATCGAATAAACAAAGTTCCATAATAATTCAGCCATCATGGTTGAGTAAGAATTCATAGTGTTATTAAGTATTCTATTCTACTTCTGAAATTGTTTTAGTGAACTTTAACCTAAAAAAATCAGTTAATGACGAAAGATCAACATCATATCAGTACAAGTAATGATACTGATATACCAAATAACTTTCCATATAAACAACTTCCACTGTCTTGGGGTAGAGTTCTCTTGCTTGAGGGTACACTCGGGCACACTTCCTATCTTATTTCTCTTCCTCTTGTTTTGTTAAAGTTTTCACAGTTTATATAGGAAATATTTATTTTAAAGTTGTTACTGTTCTCAAGATATTTTATTTTGCTTTGTTTCCTTTCCTCACTGGTCTATTTTGCCTGTTGGGGCCCCTGGGCTTATAGCATATCTGCTTTTCCAACTAGGGTTATAGCTTAGCAAGTAATGATAATAATAATAACACAAAAATAGAGATCATAATTTATAAGCAATTTTGTAATTGCGTTTTTAATGGATATTACTTACAACAAATGAATATTATTCTACGCTCTGTAATCCAGAATCCATCTTTATGACACCTACCTTGTCTTCGTCCATGACGAATCCTTGGCAGGTGGCTCCCCACAGAGCACAGTGCCTGGCGCATTGGTCGGATCCGCTGAAGGAGAAAGGGCACCACAGTTTCCACCTCCGCCCTGGGGAGTTTGTCCACGGGGAAGAAATCGAAATAGAGAACGGTTGCTCCTGATCTATGGCTGAGGCAAATGGCCGCTCCTGCCAGTATGGGGGTGATCCAGCTGAACTTCATTAGCTTTAGGAAGAATCAAATAGGACGCAGTTTTATCTTTAGTTTAACTGCTACAAAATTATTACTGTTTTTGGAAATTAATATAGTCACTGGAAAACATTCTTTTTTTCGTTTAGCCTTTATGGATATTCTTATCAAAACATCTTTTACGGGATTAAATATGATTACATAAATTGGAATATCCACTAGTATATACTTTCTTTTATGATTCAAAAGTCTGAACAGTCATGTGGACCAGGAAGTCCATTATTTTAAAAGTGAGTCTCTTCATATCAGAGCACTTAAGTATATCATCGAGACATGATTTTTTTTTTATATCTAAATTGACTATGTTGTCTCAAATTGCTGCTATTCAAAGAGCAAACACACACACACACACACACACAAACCAAACCAAAAGTATTACGAATAGGATCAGCTTGGAACGTAGTACCAGACATGAAGTAATTGCATTTAATACATCATTGATGTTAAAATCAAACCTTTTTCTGATATCAGTGTAGAGACAAGACACTTTACACCTAAATGGAACGACCCCATTTGCCATATAAGTTTTAAGAGATAAAAAAGCATTCGCATGTGAGTGTAGAATATGAATCATTAATGCGCATTCACCTCTTCGAAGAAGCATTCCAACGAAATCTAATTTTGATTCATAGGAACAAAATGTCCGAAGGGCTATGGAAAAAAAAAAAATCACAATTTAACAACGGTTAAAATCTCTCACACGCGAAAGTGCCCTTTTCTGTATATTATCCAAAGTCTTGATAATATCGATATGTACACAGGACAGCTGTGTGGTCTGTTGGGAATAGTGGACAAGGGGACAAATATAGCCTCCTGATTTTACTTCACCTGATTGATAGAGCTGTGCATGAACTACAATGAAATTATTTTTCGATGTATTGGTATAAACGATGAGGCCTTCTTACCTACTCCATTGGTCTTGGGGCCACTTGTTGACTCATAACCGACCTTGATAGATCATTCCAATCTCTTCTGTCCTGCACCACAGTCATCCAATGTCTAGGGTTCAAACCCTCCTGCTGGAAATCCTCCTCTAAACACCTCCTCCAATCTTATCTTGGTCGTCCATGAGGTCTACGTTCATCTACACGTGCCAAGACCCTTCTTGGCATTCTTCGCTCCTCCATTCTCGCAACATGTCTAGCCCATTGTATTCTTCTTCCCTTAACAAATCGATTTATATATGTAGTTGTTTTGTTCGCTCTCTCAACTCCGAGCTATGTCTCCTCCATTCTTGTCTCTCTTGGTCGTATATTAGTCCCACTATGGTTCTTAATAGTTTATTCTCAAAAACTACCAGTCGTTTTTCTTGCTCTTTTGTCAATGACCATGCTTCACATCCATAGACCAAAATGAGTCTTATTATTGTAGTATTATACACTCTCAATTTTGTCAAACAATTCTTCTTCACCCAAGAGGTTCACTACTACACTGTAATTGTTCAGTGGCTACTTTCCTCTTGGTAAGGGTAGAAGAGACTCTTTAGCTATGGTGAGCAGTTCAAACCATTGTTCTCTATTCTTGGGTAGTGCCATAGCCTCTGTACCATGGTCTTTCACTGTCTTGGGTTAGAGTTCTCTTGCTTGAGGGTACACTCGGGCACACTATTCTATCTAATTTCTCTTCCTTTTGTTTTGTTAAAGTTTTTATAGTTTATATAGGAAATATTTTTTTTGATGTTTTTACTGATCTTAAATATTTATTTTTCCTTGTTTCCTTTCCACATTGGGCTATTTTCCCTGTTGGGGCCCCTGGGCTTACAGCATCTTGATTTTCCAACTAGGGCTGTAGCTTAGCAAATAATAGTAATAATAATAATGACAATGATAATAATTTAATAATATTATATATACACATATATATACATATATATACATATGTATACATATATATATATATATATATATATATATATATATATATACACACATATATATACATATATACACACACACACACACATATATATATATATATGTATATATATATATATATATATATATATATATATATATATATATAAATGTACATACATACATACATACATACACACACGTTTATCGGCAGCACACTTGAAACGAGGAGCTCATCACGATCGCTCGGTAGTAGTCGAGTTTTTACCTTTTTTATTGGAGTACTCATACAGTCAATGTATGGTGCTGGTTTATCGTTTTTTTTTTTTTTTTTTTTTTTTTTTTGCTGCACCAACAAGCGTTCAATGTAGCCAAGACAACTAGCTATATATTAAAGAGTAAACACAGAGAAACAAGCTCACATATATATATATATATATATATATATATATATATATATATATATATATATATATATATATGTGTGTGTGTGTGAGTGTGTGAGTATGTGTTTGTGTAGGTATTTATATACATATAGATAGGGCAGATAGCACGTTTCCTGTGCATAACAATCGATCCATTCTAATGGGGTACCCCTTAACCTAACTCTACCACCTCCCTTAACTTCATGGAATAACCCTAAACTAGCTCCCCCCTCTTATACTCGTTGTGTACCTCTCTCTCTCTCTCTCTCTCTCTCTCTCTCTCTCTCTCTCTCTCTCTCTCTCTCTCTCTCTCTCTCTCTCTCTCTCTCTCTCTCTCTCTCTCTTTTAACCAAACCCTACTTAACCTAACCAACCTAACGTAACATAACCTAACCGTATTGAACTTAACCTGACCAAACTCAACTTTTAACCTAATTTTCTTTGCAATGAAAATATATCTGTCATTTCTATTTAAATATATTCCTTTTTATCAATCATCTTTTCTATTTAAATACATTCCTTTTTATCAATTATCTTTTATGCTTTCGCCGCCATGTTTGAACCATTTGTGCCAGGAAAGAAATACGATTTGCCATCTGGATAAAAGTATTGATAGAAAATGATAAGAATTTCCGCCGGTTTTTGGGAAAAAGGTAACTATAATAACTGTTGCACTCGTTGAATAAATCCTTTATGTGAAGGATGTTTGGCTCTTTCCTTCAAAGGATACAGTACTACAGTCAATTATTTTTGACGAGGCGCATTTAAACTGTCTCGCAGGGGTGCCCTTTTAGCTCGGAAAATTTTCCTACTAGCTGATTGGTTAGTATTATTTTGTCCAGCCAATCGGCTAGAAGGAAACTTTTCCGAGCTAAAAGGGCACGCCTGCGAGTAGGTACAAATGCGCCTCATCAAAAATAATTGACTGTAGTACTGTATCCTTTGAAGGAAAGAGCCAAACATCCTTCACATAAAGGATTTATTCAACGAATGCAACAGTTATCATTGTATTAATTGTAATTTGTATTTATTACTCTTATGAATCCGCTTCAAATTCCTTTCTGTGGTGATTGATCTATGTGGAAAGGAAGTAGATGCACACTCCTCAAAGTCGAATAAGATAGACATAACCTTAAAAATTTGAAATGAAGATGAAAATTTTATAGCTATTTTTTGTAAGTCCCACTACAAAGTGAAAGTTATAAGCTAATCTAAAGTCGACTGAATATATGCAAAACAATCATCATTACAAAGGAATTTTCACATAGATAATAAATGCGATGCGTATCGCGATTATAAAATGGATTTTACCCAATACATACAGAATTAAAATGGTGTATTTTGTAACTTACACTGGATGTCCAATGACTTCTGGTGGAAAGCTATGGCTAGCGGCAGCGGACGCTGTGAGCAGGACACGTCCGTCTTCAAACGTCACTAAAAGACACGTGCCACCCACAGCGTTGGAAGTCTTGCACTTCCTCGTGATTCTTCGCGTGATGTTTTCATTTACTGCAGGAACGAAACGGCATTTGCGTATTTGAATAATTAACGTGACCATTAGAACGTTTTACCATTATGGAACCAATTCAAAAGAAAACCTCGATCCTAAGAGGGTCAAACATTCTACAGTAGAGAGAGAGAGAGAGAGAGAGAGAGAGAGAGAGAGAGAGAGAGAGAGAGAGAGAGAGAGAGAGACAGATTTTATTCTCGGTAAAAAAAAAGACTAGTTAAAGATGTAACAGTGTTAAACAGGTTAAAAGTCAAGTGACCATAGAATGGTGAGAAGCAAGTTTTTATGCATCTAAGGAAAGAAAGAAAAGACAAATTTTAAGAGAGAAAATAAACACTCCTGTAATATAAAGGAAATCTTATAAGTTTAGTTTAGCAATACAAATTAGGTACTTCCAGCTACATGATAAAATGGAATCAAGTAAAGAAGAAAACAGCAATTTTACAAAATTTATATTAGAATCAGAACAGGAGATAGTTGGAAAGGTTCCTAAACAAGATAAAAAAAAATCTTATAGAATAATTGGAAATGTGGGTAAAATCCAAGAGAGATAAAATAGAATTGGCAGAACTGTCCGAAACAATAAACAAAATAAAAACGCTTGACAGTCGTATAGTAATCAGATCAAAAGTGAGGAAACATTAAAGAAAGGAAGAAGCATTAAGTTGTTAAATAGAAGAATTGGAACAGGTCGCCAACAGATGGTTGCTTTAAAGCATGAAAATGGAAATATCAACAATAGAGATGGAGTGATAAAAATGGCAAAAGATTTTTATTCAATACTATGCAATAGTGTTATAAGAAATAACTCGCCATTAGAAATAATGAAACACCTGAGCCCGTACCAAACATAACAGTAGAAGAAGTAAAGAAAGTATTAAAAGGCATTAAAAGAGTCAAAGCAGCAAAATATTTATTGGTAGATGGAAGAAATTTTATAGTAAGACTGGCTGATCTTTGCTCAAAATGAGACATTTACAAATATTATTTTAGGCCATTAGTAAGGCTCAAAGTTTCTGATGCATAAGTCAATACTGTAAGACCATCTGCTTAAGTTTGGGTTGTAGAGAAAGTGCATTTCACTTTTCAAAATCTCATTTTGTTTACCAAACGGTTTCCATCCCATGCTTATCCTTTTAAAACACTTACTACCTAGAGGTTCGGCCATAACCCTTATTTGTTGCCTGCATTTCCATGGAACATTATCTTGGTTTTACTTATATTCATTTTCAGTCTTACGTCTCTGCTTTCTCTAATCAAATCTATCATATTTTGCAATTCACCCCATAATTCAGTAAATAGAACTATGTCATCAGCAAATCTTAACTTGTTAGGGTATTCGCCATTAATATTAATTCCTATATTTTCCCAATCTAAATTCTTATTCTAAAGAGACTAAACAGAGAGATTGTTAAAAAGCAAAGAAATGAACGAGCAGGATTTAGAAAAGATTAGAAGTTGTATTGACTAGACTTTCATTTCAAGACATGTTGTACAGCAATGTGTAGAATATAGAAACTCACTTTTGATGGCATTATTTTGTGGACTATGAAAAAGCCCATAATAATGTGCACCGGCCAATTTTGGGGAGAGTCCTGCGTTATAATGGAGTTCCTTAAAATATGTAAATTTGATTAAGTCCATTCATGTGCATAGCAAGTGCAAAGTTAATGTTAGTGGAGTCCTACCCAAAGAATTTCCAGTGGAATACTCCAGGGGAATGTGTTGTCACCTTTGATGTGTATCCTCCTCATGGATTCTGTAATGTTTAGAACAGTTGGGGATGGTGGAGAAGAATTGGACTGGATTGATAATAGGAAATTAGCTGACTTAAAGTATGTGGATGGTGCTGTCCTTACTTGCAGAACACCACAGAATTTGTAATGCTCGCTTACCAGAATGCATGAAATATCATGTGAGGTTTAGCTGAAGATAAATAGAAGAAGATAGAGATGACGAGAACGGAATATGCAATGGAAGATGAAAGATTATTGGAAGGAGAAAGGATTAATGCGGTAGAATCATTTAAATATTCAGGAATTATGATCTCTAATATAGAGTCATTAGAATTGGAGTTTAATGAAAGATTAGAAAAAGAAAATCAGACAATAGCGAGGTTAAGTAAAATTTGGAAATCAAGTCGTCTGAAACTTGAATAGAGGAAGCAGAAACGTAGGACTGGAAAGGAATATGAGGAAAAATAATATACAGTAATGTTTAATGAAAATACTGAGATGACAGACTTATGAACGAACCTTAGAGATTGTTAATAAATGTAAAACTTTGGACAGACAGTAAGTGGTTCCCCAGGATACGAGACTGAAATTAAAAGAAAGGTAAGCATGGGACGGAGAACTTTTAGTAAACAAAAAGAGGTTATGAAAATTGAAATGCCACTTTCTCTAAAAAGAGAAGTATTTAACAGATGGTCCTACCAGTTTTAACTTGTGCATCAGAAACTTGAAGTCTTACTAAAGCCATAGAACATGAGCTAGTCACAGTTCAAAGAGCTATGGAAAGAATAATGATGGGAATTACACCAAGAGAAAGAAAAAGTCCATCAAGGAAATGAGAGCAATCTAAAGTAGAGGATATTCTAAAAACATCCAAGAAAAAGAAATGGACATGGACAGTGCAAATAATGAGAATGACTTATAATAGATGGACATCAAGAATACCCAAATTATTTCCTGAAGACTGCAAAGCATAGGAAGGCTAAGACCAATTAAGAAAGTTTGCTGGTGTAGACTGGTATAGAAAGACCATAAACTGACGCAAGTGGAAGGACATGTGTGAGGCCTTTATTTTGCAGTGGACTAGCAGTGGACTAACAACGGCTGATGATGATGATGATGATGATATATATATATATATATATATATATATATATATATCTTCTTTGTCTACATCTTTTTCCACTTCTATGTGGGGTCGATGTTTCTGGTCAGCTTTCTCCATCTACCTCTGTCCCACACCTCATCACCGGTTGATCCCTTTAATCGAAGGTCATCCTTGATGCAGTCCATCCACCTTAGCTTTGGTCTCCCTCTCCTCGTTCCCTGTACCTCCATTTCCATCACTCTCCTCCCAATATACTGCTCATCTCTTCTCATTGAATGACCATACCACCTCAGTCTACTTTCTTGGATCTTATCTGATAGTTTTCTAACTCCTGTGGCACCTCTGCCACATCCATTTTCTTCTCTTCTGTCTACTTTATTGCCTACGTCTCCGCTCCATACATCATTGCAGGTTTCACAACTGTCCTGTGTACTTTACCTTGCAACTTAACCCCTATTTTTCTGTCGCATAGTACTCCACGCACTTTTTTCCAATTCTTCCATCCTGCTTGTATTCTGTGGTTTATTTCTGCCCCCAGGTCACCATCCTCTGCAACTGTTGGTCCTAAATACCTGAAATGTTCAACTCTTTTCAATCTCTCTCCTTGTAAACTAACTTCCCCACTCTTGCCATTTTTCAGTCTCAGATACTCAGTATTTTTCCTGCTGATCTTCAATCCTCTATTTTCCATTTCTCTTTTCCACTCCTCCAGTTTCTCTTCTACTACCTCTTGCGTGGTGCTACACAATATAACATCATCAGCAAAAAGCATCCACCAAGGAGACTGATCTCTAATACCTTGTGTTACTACATCCATGACCAGATCAAATAAGTAAGGGCTCAATGCAGACCCCTGATGTAGTCCCACATTTACTGGGAAACTTTCTGTTAGGCCTATACTGCTCTTAACATTTGCTTCTGCCCTTTCATATATATCTTGGGTGATTCTTACGTATTTCTCAGGGACCCCCTTTTCTCTCATACATCTCCACAGCTCCTGACGTGGTACTCGATCGTGTGACTTCTCCATGTCAATAAAGACCATATTTAATCCTTTCTGTTTCTCCCTTTGCTACTGCTCTTCTTGCTTCTTTCTTTGCTTGTTTATAGTTTTTTTTCCTGCTCTTGTGCTCTTGTCCTTCTCTCTTGGTTTTTACCCGTTTTTGCACCTCATCATTCCACCACCAAGATTCTTTATCATTTGGGGGTCTTTTTTCTGATGACTTTCCAAGTACTTCCTCACCGATCCTTAGAATCACTTTACTATTCTCGGTCCACCATTCTTGTACATCCTCATGTAACCTTACTGCTTCCAGCACTCTTTCCTTAAACAAGACTCTCAGTTCTTCCTCTTTCGATTTCCACCACTTAATCTTTGGGTCCATTCTCGTCTTTTTACTTCTGCAATTCCTTAGTCTGCAATCAATTACCACTAACCTGTGTTGCGCTGCTATACTCTCCCCATTTATCACCTTGCAATTTCAAACTTCCTTCAGATGGTCTCTCTTACACAGCAGCAAATCTATCTGGCTCTCCCTGCCACCACTACTGTAAGTAATCAGTCTGTTAATCTTCTTCTCAAAGAAGGTGTTGATCATTGCTAGGTCAAAAGCCAATGCAAAACCAATCACTCTTTCTCCCCCATCATTTTTCTCACCCACACCCCAACCTTCATGCACTCTCTCTATCCCTTCCCTACTAATTCCCAAGTGGCCGTTCAGATCTCCTCCTATAATTACTCTTTCCCTTGCAGGAATTATTCAAAGCTCCTGGTCCATCTCCTCCCAGAATGTATCCTTCTCCTTCTCTGTACATCCAGTTTGCGGGGCATAGGTACACACCACATTGACTATTGTTGCTCCCAGTCCTAGCTTTAAACTCATAATTCTGTCATTTTTCCTATTCACCCCAATCAAATTTTCGTTCAACTCTTTCTATAATATTCCTACTCCATATCTTCCTTCCATATTTGCTCCACTGTAATATAATTTACAACCTTCGCCTAGTTCTCTTGCGTTATTTCCCTTTCACCTGGTCTCCTGCACACACAGCACTCCAATCTTCCTTCTCTCCATGAGGTCAATCCGCTCTCGCCCTTTTCCAGTCATTGTCCCCACATTTAGAGTTGCTACTCTCATCCTCTCTTCAGATATTTTCTTCTGAGCTTGCCTCTTTAACCCAGCCCGCCCATGACTGGGTAGCCCTTGACGATTTTTCGGAGGGATCAGGCGAGGTCCCAACGCGTCACTTAAGGGGAACGCCCTAGCATTAATTTCATTCTGATTATACTCACTGGCCATAGTTGTTTTCGCTAATTTTTCATGGCCGGATGCCTTTCCTGCCGCCAACCCTCCCCATTTTCCCGGGCTTGGAACCGGTACCAAGTTGAGGCTGGCTTTCCCCCCTCAGTGGCTGGGTTATATATATATATATATATATATATATATATATATATATATATATATATATGTATGTATGTATGTATGTATGTATGTACATATACATATATTGAAGAGACAGTGAAAGATGGAAATGGAAGGTTGTTAGAAGGAGAGGAGGCAGGGAAAAGGTGGGCGGAATATTTTGAAAGTTTACTGAATGTTGAGGATAATAGGGAGGCAGATATAATTGCGGTTGCAGGTGTTGAGGTGCCGGTGATGGGAGATGAGAATGAGAGAGAGATTACAAGAGAGGAAGTGAGGAGAGCACTATATGAAACGAGAGTAGGAAAAGCATATGGTATGGATGGTGTGAGAGCTGAGATGATGAAGGAAGGGGGTGTGACTGTACTTGAATGGTTGGTGAGATTGTTTAATATGTGTTTTGTGTTGTCAATGGTACCAGTAGATTGGGTTTGTGTGTGTATTGTACCACTATATAAGGGTAAGGGAGATGTGCATGAGTGTTGTAAATCAAGGGGTATTAGTTTGTTGAGTGTAGTTGGAAAAGTGTATGGGAGAGTACTGATTAATAGGATTAAGGATAAAACAGAGAATGCAATCTTAGAAGTACAGGTTGGTTTTAGAAAAGGTACGGGTTGCATGAATCAGATTTTTACAGTTAGACAGATATGCAAGAAATATTTAGCAAAAGGTAAGGAGGCGTATGTTGCGTTTAGGGATCTGGAGAAAGCGTATTATAGAGTTGATAGGGAAGCAATGTGGAATGTGATGAGGTTATATGGAGTTGGTGGAAGGTTGTTGCAAGCAGTGAAAAGTTTCTACAAAGATAGTAAAGCATGTGTTAGGATAGGAAATGAAGTGAGCGATTGGTTTACGGCAAGAGTGGGGCTGAGACAGGGATGTGTGATGTCGCCTTGGTTGTTTAACTTGTATGTTGGAGTGGTGAGAGAGGTGAATGCTCGAGTGCTTGGATGACGATTGAAACTGGTAGACAAGAATGACCATGAATGGGAGGTAAATCAGTTGTTGTTTGCGGATGATACTATACTGGTTGCAGACACGGAAGAGAAGTTTGGCTGATTAGTTACAGAATTTGGAAGGGTGTGTGAGAGAAGGAAGTTTAGAGTTGATATGGGTAAGAGTAAGGTTATGAGATGTACGAGAAGGGAGGGTGGTGCTAGGTTGAATGTCATGTTGAATGGAGAGTTACTTGAGGAGGTGGATCAGTTTAAGTAATTGGGGTCTGTTGTTGCAGCAAATGGTGGAGTGGAAGCAGATGTTCGTCAGAGAGTGAATGAAGGATGCAAAGTGTTGGGGGCAGTTAAGGGAGTAGTAAAAAATAGAGGGTTGGGCATGAATGTAAAGAAAGTTCTATATGAGAAAGTGATTGTACCAACTGTGATGTATGGATCGGAGTTGTGGGGAATGAAAGTGACGGAGAGACAGAAATTGAATGTGTTTGAGATGAAATGTCTAAGGAGTATGGTTGGTGTATCTCAAGTAGATAGGGTTAGGAACGAAGTAGTAAGGGTGAGAACAGGTGTAAGAAATGAGTTAGCAGCTAGAGTGGATATGAATGTGTTGAGGTGGTTTGCCATGTTGAGAGAATGGAAAATGGCTTTCTGCTAAAGAAGGTGATGAATGCAAGAGTTGATGGGAGAAGTACAAGAGGAAGGCCAAGGTGTGAGTGGATGGATGGAGTGAAGGAAGCTCTGAGTGATAGGAGGATAGATGTGAGAGAGGCAAGAGAACATGCTAGAAATAGGAATGAATGGCGAGCGATTGTGACGCAGTTCCGGAAGGCTCTGCTGCTTCCTCCGGTGCCTTGGAAGACCGCGGAGGTAGCAGCAATAGGGGATTCAGCGTTATGAAGCTTCATCTGTGGTGGATAACGGGGTAGAGTGGCTGTGGCACCCCTAGCAGTACCAGCCGAACTCGGTTGAGTTCCTTGTCTAGGAGGAACGCAGAGAGGAGAGGTCTCCTTTTCTGTTTCATTTGTTTGATGTCGGCTACCCCCCAAAATTGGGGGAAGTGCCTTGGTATATGTATGTATGTATATATATATATATATATATATATATATATATATATATATATATATATATATATAAATATATTTGTTTTGACACGAATACTTCCCACGTCCCATCATAGGAGTACTCTCTACACATATCTCTACTGACCAGAGATTTCCCACCTCACAGGCCCCCAACCCCCGATCCCCCAGACCCCCTCGCACCAGTGAGACCTGGCCTCCCTTGTTTCTGCTAAGGGTATGCTAGGCTTAGCCTTCCATGTCAACAACAAGCCATTACCTCTTTGGTCATTTGTACCGAAAATACGTCGGGCTTACCTTCGTCAGAATTTTCATTGTAACCTTGTGTTATCGTGTGTGGATCTTGTGATCCTCGATCCCTTCAATTGATCCTGGGCGAGGGTAACGTCGTTGCCCAGGAGTGAGTGGGAAGTTATGTGCAGCCTTTTAGCCCACGTGTTTTTTACATCGTGTCGGGGCCGTGTGTGTTCCCAGATTGACACTTGAGCTGAGTGTGTGGTCTGGAGCGATGCCCAATGGCCCGAGATGGCCACGAAGAAGTTGAAGAAGGACAGGTCACCCTTGGGGAAAGGTAATGGGTCTCATCCTTCTTAGGCGTGCTCGACAATACCCAGTGTTTTGGGGACTTCTTTGTCTCCAGGGATGCCCACGGTGGCAGAGGAGTTAGCGGGACCGGTCAGATTCTTGCGCCCCCCCCCCCACCCCACAGCCATAGTGGGAATGTTGAGTGCAGATTAGTCTCCCATCTATATTCCCTCTGTCCGTGGGTGCGGCCTCCGTCCAGCTGCGGATAGACATCTGCTCACGGGATGATTGTCCCAGTGTCCGTTCAGCGGCTCCCAGGAGCCAATCTCTTCTCGTGGGGTCAAGGGACCAGTCCTGCGTGGAAGGGAGCTGGAAGAGCAAGAAGGACAGTTGTTCTCCCAAGAAATATCGTCCCTCCAAGTGTTCTTGATCACCCCTTATCCCCGCCCAGGGTGGGGACCAAGGTGAGTGGTCTCAGTCTGTTACTGAGACGGTTGTCCCCTTTATTCTGGTAACATCATCCCAGATGTTCTGGTGCAGGGACATGCTGTGGAACGTATACGTCATACTTAGTCATGCATTAAGAAGGAATGTTTAAGAAGTATTAACGTTTGCATATTCCTTGAATGAAGGTTGTAGCAATGTCTTCACACCAATGACTTTCATTATTTATGATTACTGGCGGTCAATCCGTCACTTTGGATAAATGATTTTCTGATATGGATAATTTCCTTTTCATGTGCATGTGTATATATAGATTATATATTCTTGTATATCTTCATTTGGGTATATATCTTTTAGATAGGTAAGTGTGTGTTTAGACAACACTTTTTTCATGTACTTCAAGTTTGTCTTCCTTACAGTAACCTTATATCGTGACATTTCCTGTTTCTTGTGCGGGTGTATATATAGATTACATGTTTATGTATATTTACACTGGCACATTTGTTTTAGATACGTAAGTGTGTGCTTAGACAATACTTTTCTCATGTACGTCAAGTTTGTCTTCCTTACATTGAAGTGGGCCTCAACCGTCTTTCCTTCTGCCTCAGTTGTGACCTGATATACATCATTGTCGGTAGTTAAAGGTCTTTAAAGGTTGCTCAGGAGTGGCAGAGGCAAGGGACAGTGACCTTGCCCTTTCGAGCGGGACAATGCCCAAGAGACTGCCATATATCATGTGATTGTTGGCCGCTGATGCCTAGGCAGATGGTCCTGTGGTTCCCCCCAAGCCCCCCATTCTTGGCTCACAGGCGATATGGGGTTGCAGCACCCGGGAAGGTGATGGGGTTGCAGCGCCCAAGGAACTGACGAGTTTGAGTGGGACTCGTGCCCTGGACTGGCGTTCACCGGTCTGGGACATTACCACATCAGTCACTATGACCCCTATCCTGCACATTGGATGACCATTTGCCCTTGGGGCGGCAATCTTATCCTCCGCTCAGCAGTTAACTGCAGCCAATCTGACCTCATGGGAGCAAGAGGACTTTTCATATACCCCGGGGACGGGATATATGAAAGGGATCCTGCTCCGGGGTGGGGAGCTACGGTTCCCGGGAGGACCAGAGGACCATGTGAAGGGGCATCACCCTTCTAGGTCTCGCTCTTACGGCTCTGGGTCTCCGGTCTCCGCTCCAGCGCCGAAGCGTAGCCAAAGGGAGGAGGAGCGGCGCAGAACCCCTTCAGGAAGGAGATCAGACCGTCAGGAGATGCACTAGCAGTTCCACGTGGGAACCACAGGACCCAAACCATTCAACTGACGGTACGTTGGCTTATCCAGCCAGAGGCCTCTCAAGCTCCCCTACTGGGGATCTGCCAACATGGCTGTCCATGAGCTGTTTGGCATGGCCTGCCTTCCGCTAGAAGTGCCCGGCTACTCTGAACCTCCATGGGTAGAGTACCCGCCTTCGGGTTTTGTCGGCCAGGGGTCGGCCAACATGGCCGTCAATCCGCCGCAAGGCATGGCCTGCCAACCTTCTTCTGCCGCCCGCAACCGGTTTTCCAACAAGAGAAGTTTGTGTGTACATTAAAAGCCGTAATCTTCAACTGCAAGCGCTCGCTTCAGAGTTGCGGGTCTCGGCTAGCGGGTGAACCTTATCCCAGCATGCAGGCCCCTCGTGGTAACCACGTGGCCAAACCCGACATTCCCCCGATGGAATGACAAGGATATTCGGATCCAGTGGGTCTGAGGAGCTGCCAATTCCCTGCTCAACAGGGCCTTACGGCTGACTACCCGCCACCAGGGACCGACTCCTCGGGGCGGCATCTGAATCTCCCACTCAGCGGCGTTCGGAAGCCGATCTAACCCTGTGGAAACAAGGGGCCTTTTCAGACATACCCAGGACTATTCAGGCCCCTAGTTGGGGAGCCTCAGGGCCAGTCCTCCAAACCCCTTGGGAAGACTTTTCCCCTGCATATGGCGATGTGTTTCCTCCCCCGGGCGCCGAGCGCCAGGGAAGAAAAAAGGATCACTCAAAGAGCCTCCACCCTTCGAGGACCCTCTCTTACGACTTCGGGACTCTGGACCCCGTTCCAGCCCCGAAAAGCAGCTGAAAAGAAGGGGGCCGGCACAGGTCTCCCTAGGAAGGGAGTCCGAATCTCAGGGATGTACGATCCCTGAACCCTTGGCAGGGTGCTTTGAATAGATTCCATCTGGCCGCAGAGAGTTTCCTGGAGTTGGGCTTCTGGGACCACCAAAAGGACAAAGTGATGGAGGAAGTGTCATCCTTCCAGAGGGGATTGGGCTTAATTAGTAAGTTGAGTGACCTGCCCGAACCTCCTCCAATAGAAGTCCGACCCCATGATATGGGCCTGGAATGCCAGTTCGGAGGTCCTAGGGTGGCACGAACTTCCCTGGTCCCTCTCTCGCCGGACATCGGGCAGTGGCTCTAAAGGATTTCCACCACCAACGCAGAACCACAAGGCCTGATCAGGCCTCACGGCATACCAAAGCTATTACCCTTCCCGGAGGTGAAGCAAAGGCATTTCTACACCCCGGAGCCAAAGGCCAGGTACATTTTGGGGAAAAGGAGTATAGTTGTGGATGGCCTCAGTGGAAAGGGTCAAGTGTACCGGAGGAATGGTCCTTTCATCTGGAGGTAGCAAGGGCGGTAATAGAAAAGTGGTGATTGCCGTACCTGGACCTTGTTGCCACTTGGCTAAACGTGAAATGGCTAGCCTTTTGTTCCCCAGTGCAAGACCCAGCATCAATTCTGGAACACGTTTTCCAACATCTGTGGGACGCCCTCCACGTGTACGTCTTCCCCCCCATTCACCCTTCTGTGCCAGACCGTGAACTTCGGGAGGCAAAGCAGGTTAGGTTGACCATAATATCTCTGTGGGGGCCAGTAAGGAGTGGTTCACGGTCCTGAGGGCCTTGGCAATAGAAGTCCCCTGACCCCTTCCTCTAGATGGGACCTGTTAAGGCAGCCTCACTTCCAGAGGTCCCATGAAGGCCTCCAAAGCATGTCCTTTCACGCGTGGAGATTTTCCAGCGTTTACTGAGGAGAGGGGAGATCCAAGAGGGCAGTCGGCCGGATAATCTCAATCTAAGGCAATTCAGCCCCTCAAGGCTTCAATCCCGGTCATCGCAGAGTTTCTAGTACATCTTCGACTCAACCGGGGTATGTCAGTACCAGCAGTGAAGGAATTCCGTGCAGCCCTGGGACATGTCTTCCCCCCTCAAGGGCTTGAACCTAAGTTCCTCCAAGCACCTCTCGATGCTGGCAAAGGGATTCGAGGAGTCCTGCCCCCTCCCTCCCCCAGCACCCTCTTGGACCCCTTGTGGGACATCACCAAAGTCCTCGACTCCCTAAAGAAGCCGCCTTTTGAGTCTCTAAGACAAATTACTGAGGGGACTGACCCTAAAGACGGTGCTCATTCTCGCCCGGGGCCTCGGCCAAAAGGATAGGCATGCTCCATGGGCTCTCAGCAATGTCTTCCACTCTCACGGATGGAAAGAGTTGTCTCTCAGGTTCGTTCCCTCCTTCGTGTCAAAACCACAGAACCTGCCAGTAGATGACCTCCGCTTTAACGAGTTCTCCATCCCAGCCATCACCAGGACAAATGTCCCGGAGGACCTTCTATTATGCCTGGTGAGGGCGGTGAGGATATATCTCCCTTGGACCTCCGCCCTCCGGCCCGCTATCAAGAGATTGTCTATGATGACAGGTAGAATTAAGAAGGCGGTATTGAAGAATACGATCTCCTTCTGGCTCTGGAAGACGATCTGAAGGGCGTACCTGGTGAAGGGCAAAGTCTCCCCCAGGTCTGTCAAACCTCACGACATCCGGGGCATCTGCACCTCGTTGGACTTTGAGAATAACATGGCGGTCGGCCAGGTGCTGAGGGCAGGTGTATGGTCGGGACAGTCGACTCTTACGGTCCACTACTTTATAGACTGCTCCCTCAAGTCCTGGGAGGGGTTCAAACCTGGTCCTGTCGTAATCGCCCAGAACGGGATCTAAGGGCAGCTATGCGCGAAAGTCCGGACGAGGTAACAAGGGATAGAGCGTCTCGGACCCTATCCCCTCGGCCCGCCATGGATCAACTCGACCCGTCGTAGCCGCACAGTAGAGGGTGTAAAGGCAACTACACTCGATAGACCGGTCGGGTTAACGGGAGTTAGAGAGTGTCGGACCCTATCCCCTAAGTCCTCCTGGGATCACCCTGACAAGACGAAGTTTACACTTGGGTGAGCGTTACCTTTCCATTCCTCCATTAATCACCCTGTTTTGTTAACTATTCCCAGATAGGCCTCTCACCTCCCCTTCACATGCAATCGCTAGCCTCCCCTCAGGGTCTATTTGCCTGCTCCTAATTATGAGACTCCTATGATGGGACATGGGAAGTATTCGTGTCGGAACAAATGACAATTTCTAGGTAAATTGTATGTTTCCTAACTTACTTACCACGTCCCAATAGGGTAACTCCCCCCTCCCCCATCCTTCACATCTATAGACCCTTGGTATCATATGTCACTTTTCCCCGAGACCAGAGGATAATGGCTTGTTGCTGACATGTAAGAGTAAGCCTAGCATACCCTTGGGACATTCCAGGGAACAAGGGAGGCCAGGTCTCATAGGTCTTGGAGATCAGGATGTGGTGGCCTGTGGGGAGGGAAATCTCTAGTCGGTAGAGACACGTGTAGAGAGTACTCCTACGATGGGAGGTGGGAAGTATGTTAGAAAAAATACAATTTACCTAGAAATTGTCATATATATATATATATATATATATATACACACACACACACACATATATATATATATATATATACTATTATTATTATTATTATTGATATTAATATTAATATCTACAGGTCTCCTTGTATGGTAGACAAAGTGATCAATTATCGATTGTATCTTATCACCGAACACTTGATATAAAAAAGCCCTGAACTTGTACTCGCGTAGTAAATTACAATGTATTTAATATTCAGAAGTCATTGGACTCCGTTCTGGTGCATGTCAGAGTTTCATGTAGCAACAAATTCAAAATAGCTGGGACAAAGGATCGCTGTGAAGCTCCGTTGCTGTCATTTTAGGGGGGTACGTTTGCTACGATGTCTCTCTCTCTCTCTCTCTCTCTCTCTCTCTCTCTCTCTCTCTCTCTCTCTCTCTCTCTCAAATAAGAACTTGAGGAGTAAATAAACCCGATCTTACATCGTTTGTAGAAATTTATTTAGTTCCAGGTGTTGATCATATTTTTGTTTAATTCATACATCATCATCATCATCATCTCTTACGCCTATTGCCGTAAAGGGCCTCGGTTAGATTTCGCCAGTCATCTCTATATTAAGCTTTTAATTCAATACTTCTACTTTCATCATCTATCTCCTCACGTTTCATAGTCCTCAGTTTTTTTTTCTTTCAGAAATAGTTTAGGATTAATTGAAGCAAAAATATTACACGGATTTCGCCAGGAACTAAAATCAGGTGACTTTGCAAACACCGTGTCGTTTTTTATATAGTTATTTTTAATATTTGTATAAGAAAGTGAAATACTGGGTAGGGTCATCAAGGAGATCTTTTATCTTGAATAGAGAGAGAGAGAGAGAGAGAGAGAGAGAGAGAGAGAGAGAGAGAGAGATTTTCTAATGACCATATGTTTTTATTTTTCTTCATTTTTATTATTCATATTCTCTTTTGGTCGCTCTTTTTTTCCCGAATATCTTTTAAGTTGAAAGCACTTCTAATACCGTCGTGCTAACACTCGACACTGAGTGAGTTCTCCGTCCACCTTCTTTTTTCTTCTTCTGTCAGTCAGCGAAGACGGTAAAAGGTTTTATTGTCTTTGATCTGTCAGTAGTACCACGGGACGTTGTCCTTAGTAACATTCAGGGAAACAGTCAGGTTTCATTTTGTAGAATTTACACGCTTTTTCATCAACTTCAACGTTCAAGTTAGTATTTGGCAGCTCAAAGGATTTCATAGTAGTTAACGTTTTATCTAACTCAAAAATGGCTAGTTGTTGTTATTGTCATCATCATCGTCATTATTATTATTATTATTATTATTATTATTATTATTATTATTATTATTACTTGCTGAACTTCAACCCTAGTTGGAAATGCAGGATCAATCCACACATTGTTTAACCATAAATTTTAACCAAATTTTGCAACGTTTCAGTCGCGTCTCTAGAACTACAATAAATACTATTCTATTCTCTGTCCTCCAAAATTTCATAATTGAAGGTGGTTGGAAAACTATAATTTTCATGTGACGTTAAAAAGAATGTTTTTGTATCTAAATAAGCTAATACTCAATTTTTCATAAATGTATACACGGAGGAGCACATGAGTAGGCATATTATGTATAGATACAATTTCTATGGTCTTATATACTATGAAGTTTTTGTTAAATTAGATAGAAAGTATTGACAATCTCGAGAATATGATCTATTCTCATTTTGAAAAACAAATTTAACGCTTACATAATAGAAGTGTGATGCTTTTAAGAACAAAGAACTTATTGCAAATGTACACAGCTTATCCAGATTCCTGTACAATAACTTCAATCCACATGAGATTTTGTGTCTATCTTGAAAGAGCAGCCACACCAGGGTCATTCTGCATATTCTGAATTAATAAACGATATCGGCGTCAATGACCTTGAATGTCAGGATGCCAGAGAACTTCAAATATCTCTCTCTCTCTCTCTCTCTCTCTCTCTCTCTCTCTCTCTCTCTCTCTTTCATATCTTTGTAAGTAACTGATCCTTCCTTCAGCGTTTTCCTCTATCTAGAAATAAACCTTCTTGTGGGGCTGTGGTGGCCAATGTGGTTAAGTCCCTGACCGGTGAACGACAGACTGGGGTTTCGAGTCCCGCTCAAACTCGGTAGTTACTTTGGTCGTGGCAACGTCACCATCCTTGTGAGCTAAGGATGGGGGGTTTGAGGGAGCCTTTATGTCTATCTGCTGAGTCATCAGCAGCCATTGCCTGGCTCTCCCTGATCCTAGCGTGGGTGGAAAGTGAGCTTGGACGCTAATCATATGTCTATGTGGCCAATCTCTAGGGCATTGTCCTGCTCGATAGCGCAATATCACTGTCCCTTGCCCTTGCCATTCATGAGTAACCTTTAATCCTTACCTACATGGAGACGGTAGTGAGGCCGAGACGATTTTTGAGGTAAACAAGCAACAACTGTGATATCTTTAGTTTCCTCTTGAAAGTCTTAATATCTTCACTTATACTTAATATGTTATTAAATTGAAGATTCGTGTGTATGTTTTATAGATAATGAGCTGACGTTATTCATTTGTTCGCCCTTAACAACTATTGTGTTCATATTATTTGTCAAGAAATGAGGATTTTCTTTAAAATTCACAATAATGTGTGTACTAATGAATGTTATGGCAATTTTGATTAAAATTCCTTATTACAATAACACGCAATCTGCCCATAACTGAAACATATATATGAAAATGTAACAACGATTCGATTAAAAATGACCTTGAGTATTGCCTCTACGGCACTAGAGAGAGAGAGAGAGAGAGAGAGAGAGAGAGAGAGAGAGAGAGGACTTCAGAAACAGTTTCAGACAGATGCATAAGCGTCCGAGAAAAGTTCCTCTGGGAAAGAATATCGATAAATCTTACTTTCTTGAGATGATTGTCTGCTTTGTCCAAGCTTCAGTTTTAGACAATCAATCTTTAGAAAAACGTATCCGGAATAATATTTTGCATTGCATTATGACTATTTATTTCTTTTTATTGGCATATAATGTGATATTATGTTGTATGTTCTGAAATGTATTGAGACGTATGATTTATTTTGTTATATTCTCTTGAAATCGTTCAGAAAATTTGAACGTTTGCAAACTGACACTTAAGCAAGATTTTAAGCTGATTTAGGTCTGGTCAGTGGTTGTATGGGTAACCAGGAAGAGTCGGATTCCGTTGGTACAAGGTCCCTAGAACGTTCATGGCACAGGGCATGGGGCCTGCAATCTCACTCCATACATACTGTACCTTGTTGAATAGTTGAATACCTTGAAGGATAATACGGAGCTACGAGTATAGGGTTCCCAAAGAGCTAAACGCTTTAGTTATAAGTATACTTATATATATCTGTATACATTGTCTGTCATGTGTATTATATATGTACAACGTATTATTCCATTCATAAGCATGCATAATTACTACACAGACAAATATATGACTATAAAAATATCTCGATATTTGTGTCATTGATATGATGAAGGTAACTAGTTCTGTTTGGGAGATTCAATTTGTCCTTCATCTTTCCAGTTTGTTTCATTTATATAAACCGAATTGGAATGAATAATTGACTGTTACGAATGAGATGTAATGAAAGGGATGAGTAGGAAAGGAGGGACGGGAGAGGAACTCTTAGAGACAAGGAGGATGATAATTGAGGTAGAACTTATTAGCATGCGGTGTTCCTTATATAAGAAAATTTAATACTGATTATGGGGATATTAAAGAATAAGGTAATATCACCCTGCTTCACAGCTATAGAATATTCTCTCTCTCTCTCTCTCTCTCTCTCTCTCTCTCTCTCTCTCTCTCTCTGAGAGACTCAAATACCCATCAAGATTTTTTGCTTTAGTGATCATATAACAGAAACTTGATCTACCAACTCTTGAGGGCAGAAGGGAAAAGTAAGGGATATGTTTTTTTTTTTTTTCTCGTAGTTTCTGGTTCACATTTTTTTACCTCTATTGTTGCTTTGCCTAGAGAGGTAATCTATTACTAGTATATAGTTTTAACAAATTTCTCATATATATATATATATATATATATATATGTATATATATATATATATATATTCCTTTAAATAATCCACAAATACTCTTTCAAGCTCACTTTGCCAGGGGATCTCAGACCCATAGGAAAATTGTTATATTTTCTGCCCATCCAAGGATTCGATCCTATGACCGATAGAAATAAGAGTAAACATTAGACATTCGCCCTCTCGGCTGAATGTCAAAGGTTCGAATTCTTGGCTGGCCAGAAATAATTATCACTGAAACAAGTCTCATTTGTGTCTGGGATCCCATGGCTGAGTGAATTCGATATTTAAAGAGTATTTGTTGCTTACATGAAAGAATTAAAATCAAAAGTATTAGTAATAGAAATTTATATATGTACATATATATATATATATGCATATATATATATATATATATATAAGTAATTTCTTATCGAATTCCATACCTTCAAACATTAAATTCATCTCAAGTAATCAATGTATTAATCTTATAGCGGAATATATTTGATAAGCAAAAGATAAACTTATCCTTAGTTTACATTTATGAATATGCACCTTTGTTGAAACAATCCTCTGAATAAGTCTTGCATAGGATTGTGAGACTTCAATTTAAAAGACTTGGAATGCTACACCTCATATGTAAGAGGTGGACATAGGATAAAATGGATAATGAACAGTAAATGTGGCAACTGAAAACTTGGGGGAATTAAACTGCTTCTGTATCGTCTTGAACTTCGTAAAGCAGCTGGTGTGTGTGTGCGGTGTGTGCGTGTGTGTGTGTGTGTGTGTGTGTGGAGAGGTTACCTCGAGTGCAGTCAAAGAGTCCAGTGAACTTGTGCAGAGAAAAGGCTTCATGTCCAGACCAATACTTTTCGCCACTTTTCGCGCAAGTCTTTTTGCCAAAATTGGATTTGCAATTATTGGAGTTCGCGTAGCAATATATGCCAAGGCTTTTAGAATAAACAAAGTTTGTAGTATATTGTAATGAAGTCTCTCTCTCTCTCTCTCTCTCTCTCTCTCTCTCTCTCTCCACGATGTTTGAAGGCTGAAGTGTGTTAGGGAGCTTGTTTTTTCTTATACGTTTTCGGCTTTTAATGTGCGCCTATTATCAGTATTTTGCAATAAAAAGATACACAGAAAAAATCAGAATATAACATGATTATCAATAATCGATGAGATTTGAGGGAATCAGAAACGCGAGTTCTTACCGGTTGTTCAAATTTACAATTTTTGCGGTAATTTTTATTGTCAATTTATTGCCAAGTTAAAATCATCTGCTATTTCAGAATCAGTCGTAGAGGAACTGCATTATAATAAAATAGTTTACAAATTCAATGGTACCTATTTTATCTGCAATTCTGAAAAATTGGTGTTTGAGCAAAAACTGAAAAGTTATACAGATTT
>NC_090751.1:89959621-89969621 GCF_036898095.1 Palaemon carinicauda | reverse complement strand
GGCTTTCGTCCTTCCTCGTCCTGTTTGTCCGTGCCGAGCATTTCACGTCCCTCTCTGTCACCTCTTGTTACCCGCAGTAGCGGAAGAAATTTCCACCGTCTCAGAAAGAGGTTCTTGCATTTCCCCCGGGACCAGGAATGCCTCTCTTTCCATGACAGATAGCAGAACCATCTTGACCTTCCTGTCCCCGGGGAGGTTCACAGAGAAGGTTGTGGGAACATTATAGGCGGTAATGTTTAACTGCGAGCGCTTGCTTCAAAGTTGCGCGGCTCGGCCAGCGAATGACCCTTATCCCCGTGCAGAGGCTCCTCATGGTAGCCACTTGGTCTTATCCGCCATTCTGCCGATGCCGTGGCGAGGCCCATCAGACCCGATAGGTTTTCTGAGCCGGTAACCCTCTTCATGGCGCGTCCTTACGACCTGCTATCTGCTGCCAGTGACCGGCTCCTTGGCTTTTCCGCGGGTAGAGGAGCCACTCTCCACTCTCGGGGCAGTAGCATCATCCTCCACTCACCGGCGCTCAGCAGCCGATCTGACCTCGTGGGAGCAAGAGACATTTTCAGGCTCCCCCAGGACATCATTCAGGTCCTCGCTAAGGGATCCTTCCCAGGGGCGAGGAACATCAGACCCGGTTTCCAGACCCCTTGGTAGGACCTTTACCTGTTGGATGGCGCCACATGAAGGGCCGCCTTTCTAGGACCCGCTCTTACGACTCTGGATATTCGGACCCTGCTCCAGCACCTAAGAGGAGCCGAAGAGAAGGGGAGCGGCACAGCACTCCCTTGGAAGGGAGATCAGATCTCAGGGATGTACGATCACAGGACCCATAGCAGGGTGCTTCGGGTGGGACTCACATGGCCGGTGAGGGATCTTCGGAGATTGGATCTCAAGACCACCAGGAGTACGAGGTGGTAGAGGAAGTGTCATCCTTCTGGAGGGGTTTGGGTCTGATCGGAATACTCAACGACTTACTTAAACCCCCTCCGATGTAGGTTTGACCCCACGACAATGGCCTGGAATGCCGGTTTTGAGACCCTAGGGAAGCACGGCCCTCCCTGGTCCTCCATCTCTCGGCGGACACCAGACAGCTTCTCAGGAGAATCACCGCCGCCACTGAGGAGCCGAAAAGCCCGAAAAGGCCCCTTGGCACACCAAAGCTTTTACCCCTTCCGGAGGTGAAACACAGACGCTACTACATTCCGTAAGGGACCTCCCAAGGACATCAGCCTTCGGAAAGGAACTTGGCTGCCCAAGCTCCTGGCTCCACGGAGGATAGACTGTCGACCGGGGTTGTGGGTTTTACAGTCCAAGAGGTGACAGCCATGGAAGCAGCTGCATGGGCCACTAGGTATGTGGCTTCATGGCTCGACCTCTGGGCCACGGCACTTGTTTCCTTCGCACTGGAAAATGATGTGAGGAGCAGCCAAGGTCCTTTAGTTCCCGTAGTTGACGGTCTTGGGGTCGAGGGCTGTAGCCATCTTAGCTGGGCAATCTTACCGCGGCATCGAACTGGGTCATGCGGAGAGGGACGTCGTCCTCCATAGGTTGCCAAAGCAACTCCTGGACAGCGAAGTGAGGCCTCCGAGGGATGTTCTTATCGTCAGGGAGGTTCTCTCCCCCGAGGACATGGTGGAAGAGGCACTGGACAAATGGAGGAAAGGGAGGTATGACATGATGCTCCATAGGACTTCCGTATCTTGTCCGCTTCGTCTTTACGCCCCCTATACCGCCCCCTTGAGCACAGCAAGGCTGGGGCCTGACCCACTTATACCTCCGGTCCAAGATTTGTTCTAGTCCCGGTGGGCCCGTCCGATGTAGGCACCCTCAGGAGGACAGAGGCTTATCAGGAGGCAGTAAACTCAGAGCCCCAGCCAACCGAGAGGGCCGTAGCGGCTGCTTCTTCAAGCAGGAGTCAAGGACAAGGCCCCCTCCCCGGTGCCCTCCAGGGGTAGGGGTATGCCTCAACTCAAGGTGGAGAAATTAGATAAAGGAAGGGGCAGACCAGTGGACGGTTCAAGTGCTGACGGACTGTTACCGTATCAACTTCAAGTACCCCATCCCTCCCTTGATTTTGGGACTGAAGGTTAGATTGCCTTAGAAGAGGAGGTTCAGGACCTACTCGTCAAAATGTCCATTCAGGCTACACGCCCGACCAGCCGGGCTTTTTCAGCCACCTGTTGCTAGTGGAGAAGACCTCAGGTGTATGGCATCCAGTCATAGATCTATCAGCCCTCAACCGTTCCATCGCGAAGACCGCGTTCAAGATGAAAACGGCCAGGCCGGTCCTAGCAGCGGTCAGGGAAGGGAACTTTATGCTATCCCTATACAATAAGGAAGCCTATTTTCAGATCCTAGTACACCCGTCCAGCAGGAAGTTCCTCAGGTTCAAGTGGGGAGAAGAAGGCCTGTCGACTGTGCGCCAGGTCTTCACAAGAATCTTTTCCCTGGTCTCCCAGTGGGGCCACAAGAGAGGGATAAGACTATTGAGGTATATCAACGACTTGTTGCTCCTCTCGGAGTCTAGGGAGCAGTTGTCGGAGCAATGGGATGAGTTAGTGGCTTTCTGCATGTAACTTGGGGTGGCATTCAACTGGGAGAAGTCGAAGCCCTCCCCAAACACGAGGACAGTGTACCTGGGCATGGAAATTTGCTCCGTGTAAACCAAGGCTTTCCTGATGAAGGAGAGGATTGGAAATCTGAAAAACATGGCGAAGCCTTTTATCATTGGTATACTGACGTCGTTAAAGGAGTGGCAGAGACTGATAGGCCACCTGGTGTCCCTAGAGAAACTTGTGCTCAAAGGAAGACTGATGTCACGTCTAGCCCAGTGGACCTGAAAGAGATACTGGCCCTAGCAAAAAAGCATCCGTCATCAAAGCTTTCCCCATCCCAGTCACCAAGGGATGCTCTTCAGTGGTGGTTTGAGCCAAGGAACACCCTAGCAAGGGTTTCATTACTGGATCCTACTCTGGAACTGCTTCTATTCTAGGATGTATCCAGGGAGGGATGGGGAGTACACCTACCAGACAGGAAGATCCTCCAAATAATCGAACTCAAGCTGTTGACAGTTCGGAAGGCTCTCGGCATCTTGGGAGGCTCGTTAGTGGGGAGAAGGGTGGTCCTGGTGGCCTGCTCTCCTGCCAGATCCATGACCTGGCTGTAAATATCTTTTCCTGGGCTGAGGACACTGTAATCTATCTGATGGCCAGGTACATACCGGGGAAAAGGAACGTGGTCGCGGACGGCCTCAGCAGGAAGGGTTAAGTGTTACCCGGGGAATGATCCCTTCATCCAGAGGTAGCAAGGGCAGTGATAGAAAATTGGGATCGCCGTGCATGGACCTCTTCGCGACACAACTGAACGCAAAACTACCGGTCTTTTGTTCCCCAGTGCCTCAGCCAGCAGCAGCTCTGGAAGACGTATACCAACATCAGTGGGATGGCCTCGACGTGTACACCTTCCCCCCATTCGCCCTTCTGTGACAGACCCTGAACCACTTTCGGCAGGCGATGCAGGCAAGGCTGACCCTAATAGCTCCATGGTGTCCAGTAAAAGGGTGGCTCACGGACCTGAGGTCCTTGACAACGGAACCTCCGTGGCCACTGCCTCTAAGACGAGACCTGCTAAGACATTCTCATTTCCAGAAGTTCCATGGTCCTCCAAAAGCTCTCCTTTCACACGTGGAGACTATCCCGCGCTTACCGAAGAGAGAGGGGTACTCCAATAGGGCAGCTGGCCAGATGTCCTCACATCTAAGTCAATCCTCGAGTGCCATATACTAGACGAGATGGGCAACCTTTGGAAAATGGTGTAACAAAGAGGGCATCCAGCCCCTCAAGGCTTCAATCCAGGATATTGCAGAATTCCTAGTATACCTTCGACTTGACAGGGGCATGTCAGTACCAGCAGTAAAGGGATTCCGAGCAGCCCTGGGCCAGGTTTCTAGTACTTGAACCTAAGCTCCTTCAAGTGCGTCTCAATGCCTATAAAAGGGTTCAAACAGTTCTGCCCCCCCCCCCCCCCCCCCCCGAACCCTCACGTCACCCTCGTGGGACATTTCCAAAGTCCTCTACTCCCTGAAGAAGCCACCATTCGATCGTCTGAGACAAATTACTGACAAGGAACTGACCCTAAAGATGGTGTTCCTCCTCACCCTGGCCTCGGCCAAAAGGGTGAGTGAACTCCACAGCCTCTCAGCGGACATCTCCCATTCTCACAGATGGAAGAAGTTGTTCTTCAAGTTCATTCCCTCCTTCTTGGCGAAAACGTAGAATCCAGCGGTAAACGACCTTCCCTTCAATGAGTTCTCCATCCCCGCTATTCCCAGAACAGATGACCTGGAGGACCTTCTATTGTGTCCGGTGAGGGTGGTGTGGCAATATCTCTTGAGGACCTCCGCCCTCCGGACAGCTATTAGGAGACTGTTTGGGACGACAGGTAGAGTGAAGAAGGTGATCTTGAAGAATGCAATCTCCTTCTGGGTCCGGAAGATGATCCGAAGGGCGTGCCTGACGAAGGGCTAAGCCTCCCCCAGGTCTGTCAAGCCTCTCAACATCCAGGGCATTGGTACCTTGTTGGCCTTTCAGAAAAACATGGCGATCGGCCAGGTGCTGAGGGCGGATGTGTGGTCGAGACAGTCAACTTTCACGGACCACTACCATAAGGACTGCTCCCTTAAATCCTAGTAAGGGTTCAAGCTCGGTCCCATCATACTGTAGTTGCCCAGCAGAGGATCTAAGGGAAGTACACGCGACACAGTCCTGATGGGATGGCGAGGGGTAGAGCGTCTCAAACCCTACTCCTTCAGTCCTCCGTGGAATGGCCTGGCAAAGAAGTCCCTTGGGTGACTGTTACCTAGTTAACCTACTTTCCTTAACCCACTTTGGCTTTTCCCAGACAGGCCTTATCCCCCTCCCTTCCTGCAGCTCTCTCTTCTCTCTTCAGGGTCTATTTCCCCGCCTCCTAATTTTGAGGCTCCTATTTATTGAGACGCGGTGAGTATGTCTCTTACAAATTGTCATATATATATATATACATATATATATATATATATATATATATATATATATATATATATATTCATCTAAGTGTGTTTGTGGGCACACATATATATATATATATATATATATATATGTGTGTGTGTGTGTGTGTGTGCACACTTATATATATATATTATATATATATATATATATATATATATGTGTGTGTGTGTGTGTGTGTGTGTGCGCGCACTTATATATATATATATATATATATATATATATATATATATATATATATATATATATATATATATTTGCATGCATGTATAAACACACACATATATACATATAAATAGATGTGTGTATATATTTATGTATGTTTATTTCCTACTTCTGGATATATCTTTTACTGGATTCATATCTATTTTATCTAGCAACTCAATGCAATCAGTTAATGGGGAGCTCGAGGTTAACAATCAATTTCAATTCTCTACAATAAAGAAACAAGTCCCTCCCATTGAGACAACTAGTGGGTCACCAAAAATTCAATCGTCTGTATTAAAGTTTGGATGAATTTTACTTACTCGATCTTATCCGGAAACATTTCTTGTTCCAGTTTTTGATATGGGTAGACCACATTAATTCATTGGTCTTATCTTTTCTTGAAGTCTTGAGAAATATGAAATCGTAATATTTATACAGTTGATATTTGATATGGAAGTATTGATAGATTATTTTATTTCAGAAACTCCACGAATGAAGCCCCAATTGCAGAGTGAGTAGATTGCTGCAGCAAATATATTTCTTATAACTTAAAATGCTGAAATGCTATATAAAGTTTTCTCTTATTTACTTGGAGAACGAATTTTAGTTAGAAATTTCCCTGCATAACAAGAGGTTATAAGTTTAAAGTTACAATATGATTTTTTTTTTTTTAACTTTCTACCCCTAGATACTAGATTAGCGAAGTTAAGCAACTCCGAATCCTTTGTTTGAACCAAGTTATTCTCGGAATAAAACCATACCAAATTCCAACAAATAACAAAGGTCAAGAGTATTAGAATTATTCAAGAAATGTAGGTCAGTGTAAATAAAGACTACGGGTACGGAACCCCACATTTAAATACAGGGTTGAGGGGATCGAAAGAAACTGTAGAGTCTACGGGAAAGGAGCTCAACATTGAACTATTAGAAATTAAAAAAAAATAACGATGTAAAATTGTAAATAATATAAGGTAAATATGCTGCAGTTGCAAAATTCCCTTAATATTTTTAACAGGAGAGGTATTTACACTTATCACCACTGAAGGGATTATATGTTTAAAGTTTCTACAACATTATGAATGAAACGGACGTTATTAAACAGTAGTTCTCTTTGATTGCAATGTTGCTAAATTGCAGTAAAATAGGGATTTATTGCAATATATGGCCATATCCTATGTTGCAATGGTTTTTGCGCAATATGGCCGAATTTCAAGAGGAAACTGTAATAAGGCCTCATTGAGTATAATTTTCGAGAGAGGAGCGTAATTCCACATGAAACCATGAAACCTCCTTTTGAAAGAAGGAAGGTTATGTGGAAGAGAATTATCGGAACGGAGTACTGAAAGCCAAAGCCGGTTTAGCAGTTTTATAGAAAGTTTCCCAATACAAAGTTTCACTATTGTTTATTTACACTGAATAAATGTACGAAGAAAAACAGAACAGTCAAAATGAGGTAAATTATTGAGGATCATCTTCTCTGTTGTGTTCATATTACAACTTGCCTTTAAGGTGTAATGCTAACAGTGCACCACACGTTGTCAACTTGTGAACCATAGATGCGCTCATGCTTTTATTATTATTATTATTATTATTATTATTATTATTATTATTATTATTATTATTATTATTGTTGTTGATGTTATTACCTCCGACAACGAAGTTGGAGTGGAGGTTATGTTTTTGCCCCTGTTTGTCCCGTTGGTTGTGTGTGAACAACTTCCTGGCCACAATTTTACTTCTAGAGTAAGGAAACTTTCAGGGATTAATTGATTTGCTGAGACGAGCAAAATGTTGTGAAATAAGCTACAACCTCAGTTGGAAACCCGGGATGCTATAAGCCCAAGGGCTCCAACAGGGAAAAATAGCCCAGTAAGAAAAGAAACAAACAAACTACAAGAAAATTAATGAACAATTAATGTAAAATATTCTAAGAACAGTAACATCAAAATAGATCTGTCATGTGTAAACTATGAGGAAAGACTTGTCAGTCTGCTCAGCATGAAAACATTCGCTGCAAATTTGGAATGGTTAAATTACACTGATTCAACTGCCTGATTAAGATCATTCCTCAATTTGGTCATAGCAGTAATAAAACTTCTAGAATACTGTGCAGTATTGAGCCTTAAGATACCTATTATTACAAGAAGGATCGTAGTATCTGGGAAGTTCTGAATGCAAAGGATGGTCAGTGTTATGAAAAATCTTCTGCAACAAGCATAATGAACTAATTGAACGACGGTGCCAGAGATTAATATCTTAAATCAAGAAAAACAAATTTGATAGATCTCAAGTTCTTGTCCAACAAATTAAGATGAGAATCAACAGGTGAAGACTAAACAGGAGAACAGTACTCGAAACAAGGTAGAATGGAAGAATTAAAACTTCTTCAGAATAGGTTGATCACCAAAATTCTTTAAAGAAAAGACTTTCTCAATAAACCAATTTTTAGTGAAATTGAAGAAGAGACAGACCAAATATGTTTCTTATTATCAATGCAGAAATCCGGATGTTCAAGAGCCACTGCCCTCAACCTACTTACAATCATACTTTGAGTTTTGTTTGGGTTCAACTTTATGCCCCATAATTTGCATCATTCACGAATTTTAACTTGCTTGAGGGTACACCCTGGAATCTCATTCTATCTTATTTCTCTTCTTGTTATTTTGAAGTTTATATATGTAAGATTTATATTAATGTTGTTATTGTTCTTCAACTTCTCTTGTAGTTTATTTCCTTCTTTCCTTTCCTTACTGGGCTATTTTCCCTATTGGAGCTTTTGAGCGTATATCATCCGGTTTTTGCAACTAGGGTTGTAGCTTAGGAAGTAATAGTAATAATAGTAACTATATTAAGTGATTCAGCAAGCCCAGATCTACATTACACCTGTTCCCACTTGCACCTGGGCGGTGTATGGCCTCCTTCAACTCGGGTCTCATACGACCCAAATTTTATTAACCTGACCCTTCCATAGCCCCTTATTAACCCCTCTCCTCCCTTCAACCCGTTCCCCAGCCATCTCGCATCCAGAGTTACCCCGACCCGACCGACCGTCCATTGCCCCAAGCGATCTCCACCAGAAAAATCAAAGAAATGATGATCGCTGGTTTGGGAATTCTCGGATGAAGTTGGCAGGGAGCATACATTCTTTTTCTGGGTTTTGTTCTGTTTGTTTGTTTTGTTCTCTCTTTTGTAGTGATCTTTAAAGGTTTTAAAGACCGCTCATGAATGGCAGAGGGAAGGGACAGTAACATAGTCCTGGCTAGAAACTGTCTTTATACCCACATGATCAGTGCCAAAGTCCCCTTTTCACCCAAACTAAGACCAGGGAAACCCAGGCAGCGGCTTAGAGTTAGTGATACTAGGGTTGCGCTCTAGAAATATTTCTTCAGTGTAATTGTTTATTAGTTTTGTTTTCCTTTTCAAATACTGAGTTTTAGGTTATGGTTTATTTGCACTTAAATTTCTTACAAAATGTTTGTTCATATTCAAAGGTAATTATCACTGGGAATAGTTAATTTCTTGTTATTCTTATTCACCCATCGTTTTTTATTTTTATTTTTTTACCTTTTCGAAACTTTGGGTTTAAAGTGATCAAGGCGTTTTTATTTTGGTTAGTATTCCATGGCATATATTCTATGAATATCGACAACTCAAGAGTACAGCACTTTTATCAGTCATTGAACCTTTTTTTTTTTCTGGTTCAGTTAGTAACTTTCCTCCTTCACCTACAACGCCAGAATCCTATTATTTGATTTGGCATTGCTTAAAACTCCTTTCTCTCTCTCTCTCTCCTCTCTCTCTCTCTCTCTCTCTCTCTCTCTCTCTCTCTCTCTCTCTCTCTCTCTTTTCATTGCGATTACACAAGAGGATTGAAAACTGTAATTGTTGTCGAGTAATTTTCAATGCATTTTTATTTATCTCTAAAAAATTTAGCAAAATTTTAAACAATTTCTAATTTTCTTGAAAATTCCAAAGTTGTGTAGCAATCAAATTTCCCATAGATCCTGGCACTTGTTTGTAAAGATCGAAAAAATAACTGAACCAAATACCATACTTTCTTTAGAGGAAGAGAATCCTGAACTCTGTGAGATCACTTTGAACCGAACTGACTCAGAAACAATTTCATCTTGGCTTCAGTAACGAGCAGCAAGCCTCGGGGCTCAAGGATGGGAGTGGAGGGAGGGGGGGGGGGGTGTGAAATATTGCTTTCGGTTTCCCTGACGCTTCTTAGGCAAATGCATTCAGCTCCCGAGTTGATATTTGCCTGGTGAATACCTCGAGACTATTTGGGCCAATGTGGCGTTTGTGTGGTGTCACCGAATTCTGATATTATGGGTTTCTTACTGGGAGATTTTTAGAATTTTATATTGGTAATTCTACTGTTCTTTTAGGTTCTTGTTTTCCTGTGTTATAACTTTTTTGATTGTGAAATTATATATTTCTTTCTTACATAGTAACCATAGACCCTAACATTTCCAGCGGAAATATAAGAAGAAATGTCTCTTTTGGAATGTCAAATATTAATCTCAGTTCCACAAGACTGGAATTCCAGGTCTGAACCTTTCCGCTGGAATTCGATTCTTCAGCACCTGAAGAATGGATCCTGAAATTCCATCAGGCAAATGTAATGTTTGCATAAGTTACGATAATCAGAAACAGAATTATTCTTCCACAAACACAAATGCATATTATTGTTATGGAATATCAAACGCAGCATGGTACAAATTAAGAGCAGTAACACCATTAAAATAAAT
>NC_090751.1:89907121-89957121 GCF_036898095.1 Palaemon carinicauda | reverse complement strand
GTAAACATTTGACCTTTATACAAGAAATGTCGGCCTTGGATAGTTAACATTTATTAACTAGTCAGCGTTGGATGTTTATATAGAAATTATGCTGATAACGATAAAGCAAGTGAAAGAACGTTTAGATTGACGTAAAAAAAAATATCGTAGACGTTAATGTATAAATACTAATTGTGAGAAATAATTGTACAAGTGTATTCGGTATTAGAAAGTTTAAATAGGGATACGTTTGGTCGCTTGGGGAATTGTAATCACTAAGTCTATTTCATAAATATTCCTGTAATAATAGATTGATGTGGTTTGAGACCTGCTTCTATTTACCGAATTTGTGGAACTGAGTAATTATGTTGTCATCATTTCAACATTTGCTGGATGTTACATCTTTATGCATCACTGAATGGCCCCCTTGGCCCCAGTATGGCACGTATGTCCCAAAATTTCATAAGATCATTCAATTTACTTCTGACTATTTTTGATAAACGTTTCCATGTTTCCATTAAGACTTATTAACCCGCTTTTAATTCCAAGAACTACAGTAGCAACGTTCATCGTCTCTTATACCTTAAGCTAACGTTTTATGCAATCATTTTAACTTCCACATTTTACGAGATAATTTATAATCATTCTTATCGTTTAATTATGTTATGCTTATTCCAATTTCTATAGTCTTTTAGGACTCTATGATGACGTCATAAAAACGTGAGTTCATTAACTTTAGAGATTGTAATGAACAAGAAGATCCGGTTTATGACCTTTTTTTCTCTGGCTGTGAATTTTGTATGAAGCAAAGTTTGTGGTTAGATGAACACCCGATAAGAAAGCCCATCTTGTCTGTTCCATCATTTTGTAGCTCTTGCTTTCCCTCTACTAACAGACTGTGGTACTGTTTGTTCCTTTTCCTCTATCGATAGGCCGTGTCATTTTCTCTCTTTCCCTGATAACTCATTCTCGAAAAGCGAATTCATCACCGCTTCTGGGGTTAGAGACATTTTTATGTATGTAATATTACTACGAAGTTGTTTAACCGCCTTCTCGTTGGTAAATGTACCCGTAGATGTATTAATAAATTTTTCTTTAATATAAACTTTTGTATATCAATAGCATTATTGTAACATTCTCTCTCTCTCTCTCTCTCTCTCTCTCTCTCTCTCTCTCTCTCTCTCTCTCCTCTCTTTCCTGTAAGAAATAGGTTAAATATGTGTTTTTATAGGATGACAATCCATAAATGTATATAGATTTGATTATACTGTTTTTAATGAAAACTTTGCCCCGCATTCGCCTTATATAAACTAGACCCTCAGACGGGCACAAGTAAAATGATAATGAAAGAATAAAGATGATAATGAAAGAATCACTATGAGAATGAAAGAATTCAAGATGAACACCAGTCGAAGAATGGCTGAATGATTCTTTGGAAAGAGACAGCTGTCTCTTTCTGTCTTCCTCATTCTTTAGGAAAATGTCTCTGCAATGATTACTCGTCCCCGAAAGTTTAGTTGTTTTTGTCATTGTTCGAACACGAATCAAAGAGGAGATCGAGGCAGATTCTGACCGATGCTTTTGCAATTCATCGTTCAATTCGAGGTGTTAAGTTGTGATATTTAATGGGATCCCTTTGGGAGTGTTTTGGGAATCGAACGTTTCTTGTCTTGCGTAAATGTTTGCATTATTTTACATGATTGCATGTTCTCTCTCTCTCTCTCTCCTCTCTCTCTCTCTCTCTCTCTCTCTCTCTCTCTCTCTCTCTCTCTCTCTCTCTCTCTCCTCTCTCTCTCTCTCTCCTTAATTGTTAATTTATGAGGACTTTGATCATCAAATAATTGATGATTTAGAAATGTTACCGAGATGTATACAAATGACTAATCTCGGTTTTGTATGTATGTATGTGGGTCTATGTAATGTTTATTTCATATTAAAATGACATAATGAATTTAATTGCTGTCTGTCAGATTGTAACAATGTATCGAGTGGGATATAGTTAATACCTTTATTAAAGGAAAAAAGGAATTGTGGAATATTGGTTGAAAATATGAATAACCCAAATGTTCCATGTTTATTTCTAAAGTTTTTAGATGATTTCATGAAATTAAAAAAGACTTGTATTATTGTTCATTTATCCTTATGTATATTTTTTTTTACTCTTTTCTTATTTTTTCATATTTAACACGATGCTTTTATTAATATTTTAAATATTATTATCAATTTAGCAGCATAACTGGCAACTCTAAGAATGTTATGTTTATGGTTAGTTTACATAATTTTGATGTTAATAAAGTTATTTCTTTTTTATCATAGGAATCGATATAGCGGAAGTCATACTATTAATTCCAGCCACTGAAGCAAGGCTCAAGGAAAGTGAACAACAGTGTTACCCTTTTCCTCTTCTGTTTACTATTCCACTTTTTACTTTCTCTCTCTCTCTCTCTCTCTCTCTCTCTCCTCTCTTCTCTCTCTCTCTCTCTCTCTCTCTCTCTCTCTCTCTCTCTCTCTCTCGCTTTTCGTAAATAGTAACCAGAATAATTCTGCTCCTCCAAGTCTTGCCTACCTATTAGGTACCTTAGCGTAACACACTCCGAGTGTACAGTTGGCTTCATTAATTCTGGTACATTACATAGGAATCAAAGGAGATATCAGTGTTTCGAAATTAATAAAACCAACTGTACCAATCTCAAATGGGCCATTTAGTATCGTGTGTGTGTGTGTGTGTGTGTGTGTGTGTGTGTCGAACCTAGAGACTCGTCTAACGGAAGGAAGGAAGAAGTGTTGTGAAAAATTAATGAACGTTCGACTGTGAATTCCCGCTCGTGGATGGGATGGTCTCGCTTTGGTCAGGAAACAGAGACAGGGGAAAAAACAGCATTTTTTTTCTTTTTGAGAGAGAGAGAGAGAGAGAGAGAGAGAGAGAGAGAGAGAGAGAGAGAGAGAGAGTTGTTTGCTGATTTTTGTGTTGATTTCGTAATTTTGTTTTGAGATGATTATTAACAGATAGTTCGTATTTTTTATTAGTTTTTGATTAGTTGTTCGTAAAGATATTCTTTATCGGAAATAAAGAAAATGAGATTTTGATGATTGGTTTAGAGTTCCTTATTTTCACTCTTGTCGAATCTTATTTCATAAAGCGGGGTGGGACGGGGGGGGGCATCGGCTGTCGGGTTTAGTGGCGTTAGAGCACTTCAAGCGGGTGCATTGTAAGCATAACTTGGTCTGTCAAGCGTCCGTTCGGCTTCTAGCTGCACCCATTAGGGGACCGTCCGCCATGGGGTATTGACATAACAACTTTCAGAAATCGAAAATCGTTTTATTGCTTCTATGTATGGGTAAACATGTCGTACATACTCCCCAGAAGTTTCAGCCAATTATTTTTACAAATAACGAAGATATAGAGGTTTTTAAATGATGACGTCACCCTTACTGTGTCGTCTGCATGACTGAGTTTGACAAAATCATCTTTGTGTGTTAATTTTGCATATCTATAGCGATTTTTTCATTTATATTTCGAGCTATCGTACGTCTGGCAGAAATGGAAGGCATTGGTAGAGTGTAGATGAACGAAATCTACTCTTACAATAACAGAAGCCAAAGTTGCCAAAGATGTATAGAAGTTATAATGTATGCGTTTGTTTACTTGAAGTTCGTATGTACATTGTGTTTCCACAACGCCTTCGGGAACATTATAGCAAGGCCAATGTTACCTAAGGTTGTAGAAAGAACAAATAGTCAATCATTTTTCCAAACAATGAAAATGAAGCAGTCTTTAAATGATGACATCATCCTTATGGCGTTGTCTGTATGACTGAGTTTGACAGGTGCGCAGTTCTCTCTCCTCTCTCTCTCTCTCCTCTCTCTCCTCTCTCTCTCTCTCTCTCTCTCTCTCTCCTCTCTCTCTCTCTCTCTCGAATTATTTACCACTGCCATTTATACAAATACTTTTTATTCTCTGTCTCTCTCTCCTCTCTCTCTCTCTCTCTCTCTCTCTCTCTCTCTCTCTCTCTCTCTCTCTCTCTCTCTCTCTCTCTCTCTTGAATTATTTATAACTCCCATTTATACAAATACTATAATAACAATGTTCAACTCACTCTCTCTCTCCCTCTCTCTCTCTCTCTCTCTCTCTCTCTCTCTCTCTCTCTCTCTCTCTCTCTCTCTCTCATGGTTCGAAATCTCGTACCTCTGGCAAAAATGAAAAGGCATTGGTAGAGGGTAGGTGAATGAAAACTACCAGCTACGAAAACATTACAAAGTTTCCAAAGACATATAGAAGTTATAATGCATGTGTTTATTTACTTGAAGTTTGTATATTGATTGTGCTTTCACAACGTCCTCTGGAATTTTATAGCAATGCCAATGTTACATAAGGTGATAGAAAGAACAAAAAGTAAGTGGAGAACAAGAAAACAGAAGCCAAAGATGCCAAAGATGTATAGAAGTTATTATGTATGCGTTTGTTTACTTGAAGTTCGTATGTACATTGTGTTTCCACAACGCCCTCGGGAACATTATAGCAAGGCCAATGTTACCTAAGGTTGTAGAAAGAACAAATAGTCAATCATTTTCCAAACAATGAAAATAGCGGTCTTTAAATGATGACGTCATCCTTATGGCGTCGTCTGTACTGAGTTTGACAGATGCGTAGCTCTCTCTCTCTCTCTCTCTCTCTCTCTCTCTCTCTCTCTCGAATTATATATATACCCACTGCCATTTATACAAATACTTTTATTCTCTCTCTCTCTCTCTCTCTCTCTCTCTCTCTCTCTCTCTCTCTCTCTCTCTCTCTCTCTCTCCAAATATTAAAAACTCCCATTTATACAAATACTATAATAACAATGTTCAACTCTCTCTCTCTCTCTCTCTCTCTCTCTCTCTCTCTCTCTCTCTCTCTCTCTCTCTCTCTCTCACTCAATTTGAACTGTCATCTATATCAGCCCAAAGGCTCTCTCTCTCTCTCTCTCTCTCCTCTCTCTCTCTCTCTCTCTCTCTCTCTCTCTCTCTCATGTTTCGAAATCTCGTACCTCTGGCAGAAATGAAAGGCATTAGTAGAGGGTAGGTGAATGAAAACTACCAGCTACGAAAAAATCACAAAGTTTCCAAAGTCATATAGAAATTATAAGGCATGTGTTTATTTACTTGAAGTTCGTATGTTGATTGTGCTTTCACAACGTCCTCTGGAATTTTATAGCAATGCCAATGTTACATAAGGTGATAGAAAGAACAAAAAGTAAGTGGAGAACAAGAAAAAAGAACCAAGAAAGAGGGAAACATGGATAAGAGTACAAAGCTGAAACCTGCTAACTAAAACACTGGCAACAATTAGAGATCGCTGCCAACTCATAACATAGGAATAGTAAACTGAGGGGTTTCAAATACCTCCTTTAGGGTGCATTTATGTAGGAATGAACAATAAAAGTTATCATAATAATATTATCTTGATTTCTTTTAGAAAAGAAGCGAAAGCTTGCTGCAAATCTTTGGGAGCTCATAACTCAAAAACATACTTATTCCCACTTAGGTACATTTTTCTCACTTATTTGTTGTTCGATATTAGAGAAAAAGATATCGTTGAAAAGAAGAATAAAAATCCCACAATTCTGTCAGACAAAATTTTGATTTTCGTTTTACATTTTTTTTCACGATTATTTTTCGTCTTGACGAGGAAAAAAAATAAAAATTCATTAAAAAAAACAGAAAGGAAAATCAAATTTCTGTCTGACAGAATTGTTCGGTTGTTAGAGTAGTTTTTGTGGTATAAGTTTCAATACAATTGGTATTATAGTAGTGGGGAAAAATGTACCTAAATATTTTTTTTAAATTATGATTTTTGCTCATAAATCCAAAAGTTTTTGATCAAATGACTTGAAATTTTTATATGATGAAGGTATTATATATGTCTAAAACATATATAGAAATTGTGTAATTTGGATCATTAGAAAAAAAAAATGGCGGACACGGCGGACGGTCCCCTTAAAGCCTTCTACTTTAGCTCCTTTCATCTTGCTGTCCAACCTCTTCGCTTCAAGCTGCCAATGCCTGGTGTCCCCCATTTGCAAATGGGGGCTGAATGACCTCCCAGGTCCCAGCGCCGGGTCTTTTGACTGTCACAAATTCAGTCCAGTCTGGAAGCATTCAGAAGATGTTGATTAAGAGAGAGGAAGTGCAATCTCCCTGGGCGTGTTGGCGTAGTTTTATTTTAACGAAAGTATTGAAAGCTAAAGTAGAGTCAAAGCGAACATTTCCACCGTCCAAATCAGTCGCTGATTTCCAATGCCATTGTCAACACTGGACGAGTCATTCATATGAGAGTGATGACCACAGATGCCCGTGGAAGCAAATATTGGGATTTCCTGATTGTGCTTTTGCTGGATTTGCGTTTGCAGTGAATTGTATTCTAGATGACGGTGATGCTAATTGTGATATTGTAATTCCTACTCACTGCAAGGGTCGTTATACTTTCTTTACTGGTTCTAATGCATTATTATTGATTTTTTAAGGAATAGATCTCAAAGCGTTGTTGTTGATGGGCACCATAGTGAGTATAGTAATTTGATATTCGGTGTTCCACAGGGTAGTGTTCTTGGCCCATTACTTTTCATTCTATATACACATGACATGTGGTTTAGCCTAGAAAACAAGCTTGTTGCATATGCAGATGATGCTACTCTCTTTGCATCAATTCCATCCCCTGAATGTAGATCTGGGGTTGGTGAATCCCTTAATAGAGATTTAGCTAAAATTAGTGCATGGTGCAAATTATGGGGTATGAAGTTGAATCCTAGCAAAACTCAAAGTATGATTGTAAGTAGGTCAAGGGCGGTGGCTCCGCAACATCCGGATCTCAATATTGATAATGTTTCTTTAAATTTGTATGACTTTTAAAATTTTAGGTGTGATTCTCGACAGCAAATTTACTTTTGAGAAACACATTAGGTCTGTGACTTCTTCAATTGCACAAAAAATTGGCTTATTGAGAATGTCTTTTAAGATTTTCGGGGATCAATCTATTTCGAAGAATAGTTTTAATTCTTTCATTCTACCTTGTTTTGAGTATTTTTCTCCTGTCTGGTCTTCAGCTGCTGATTCTTACGGTCTATTAAATTTCTTATTCCTGATCTAGATATTAATCTCTGACACCATCGTTCAATTAGTTCATTATGTATGTTGCATAAGATTTTTCATAACTCTTACCATCCTTTACATTCAGATCTCCCTGGACAATTCTATCCTGTTCGTAATACTAGCCTGGCAGTTAATTCTAATAGCCAGGCCTTCTCCATCATGAGGCTCAATACTACACAGTACTCTAGAAGTTTTATTCCAGCTGTTACCAAGTTGTGGAATGATCTTTCTAATCGGGTAGTTGAATCAGTAGAACTTCAAAAGTTCAAAGTTGGAGCAAATGTTTTTATGTTGACCAGGCGGACATGAGTCTTTTTATAGTTTATATATGACATATTTGTTTTTGAGGTTGTTAATAGTTTATATATGACAAATATGTTTTGACGTTACTTTTTTTTTTAGAATGATTTATTGTTAATTTGTTCTCATCAATTATTTATTTCCTTATTTCCTTTCCTCACTGGGCTATTTTTCCCTATTGGAGCCCCTGGGCTTATAGCATCTTGGTTTTCCAATTAGGGTTGTAACTTGGCTAGTAATAATAATAATAATAATAATAATACTGTACAAGGGAGGGCTTCTGTATCGTCATTCTTCCCTACATAAAATTCTACAATACAAATTTGTTCGGGGTGATAAGGTCAGCAAGGCTTGATCTCCTTTGTTAATGCAATATTTTCTATACATGAGTATATTCGATTTATGATTTTACTTGGAATAATCTTTTTATATAAATGCATTATTAATTTCCTTCTGCTACTTAGAATATGGATATAAATGTTTTCACATTCTGTAGTTATATCATTATAATTGTAAGCATCCATCTATATATCTCATCTATGTTCATTTTATAGTTAGATTATTTCCAATGAATTTGAGATACATTTATTTCCTCCTCTTTGCTTACCTCAAATTCAGTAAATTTGAAATATATATATATATATATATATATATATATATATATATATATATATATATATATATTTCAATATTTAACTTAGCCGGTGATTATATAAGCTGCAACTCTGTTGCTCGACAGAAAACTCTACGTTAAAATTCCGCCAGCGATCGCTATGCAGGTAGGGGGTGTACTTCAACAGCGCCATCTGTCGTGCAGGTACTCAGTACTCAATGTAAACAAAGAACTCAATTTTCTCTCTGTCGGGCTACCGGCAAGACCTACTAATTCGCTGTGCTAACTGGATTTGTTTTCACAACTATTGGTGAAGTACACTATTCTAGTTTTGAGCTTTCGCTATGCAGGTGTTTTATCTTCATCTCAAAACTTGAACTCTTTTGGATAGATTTAATTATGGTGACAAAGATAGTATGGACTTTCTTTCACTTTTAAATGGCCGACCCTTCCCTTAGACGGAAGTATGTTTAGGCTTTTAGTAATTATATCACGTTATAGCTTTTCCTCTATATATTTTATATCTCTCTGCCTTTATTAGGCCTCTTCGATTAACTTTCCATTTATTATAAACATATAAAAATAATTTTAATGTTTTGTTTATATAGACCTTTCCTGAGAGTAGGCGGTCCTAACTTGGAAACCGAAGTTAATCAACGTTGAGCCCTTTATATCGTAATTAGCTTTTAAAGAGCTAAGGATTTAAAACTTTTTAAATGTAATATTTTATGAAAGATTTTCTTTGATAGTCTTCGTACTGTTTTCAAAGATGAACTAACGTTTAGTTTTTTATGCTACGCAGTTGTTGACGTTCAGGAAGTTCAACATGCGCTCTATCGTTACGATAGAGAGAGAGTGTATCACGGTTTCATTTTGCAGTAAGAGTAAATCGATTCTGACGTTTTGTTCATTCTTTCTTAGCTTAAATGTTTTAAATTCTAATTTAAAGGAACTTTTTATTTGAAAAACCTTTCAGTTTTTTCCTTTAGTCAAATAACATGTTTTTTTTGACGATATATAATTGGGCTCTTCTCTTAGGTGCGAAATCAAGAGAGAAAGAGAGAGAGAGATAGAGACGGAGGGAGAGAGAGGAGAGTAAACGTTCCGTTCAAGCGGGTAACGTTGTTCTCGTGTTACTCTCGTCCCTAGTCTCTGTACGGGGAGGAAGGATAAAACGTTTTTAGGTTTTTATTCTCGTCCCCAGGCTATGTGCGGTGAGAGATTGAAAACGTAGTTATACGAACTAGTGTTTAGTCTCTTTCCCAGCCACTGATTTTTCTTTTTATCTTCAAATATGTTTTCTGTTTTTTGCTGGTATTATGAGCTTGCATTATACGACTAATTTCGCAATTACTACCTTTTAATGAAGGGTAGAATTGCGTGTTTCAGGTAGAAATAAGTGCAAAACAGAAAATCGAAGTGATAAAGTGATATACGCAAAGTGTTACAGTGTTGCGTCCGAGGCGCAAAGAGTTACAGTGTTGCGTCCGAGGGTTCGTCTGTTCGTGCCTGTCGTCCTCCCAGTCCGGGACCTCTTGCAAGCTCCCAAGCCCAGGGGAGAAGCAATGTCGTACGACCAAAGGGTTCGAGAGGCTTTAATCAGCGAACAGACGTTCCCTCCGTGGTTTCGGGCGTATCTACCCAAGATCGCCCCACCCACACAAAGACGAGAGAGCCCATTTATTCCTCGTCTGCGGAAGAGGTTTCTCGTAAGAAACCATGGACCAAGGTCTCGCGGCCTCTTAAGCGCAAGTCGGTCCCTTCCGCGCAAGTCCAACGGCCCAGTTGTAGCCACTGGGTCAGTTCGGACTCGCTGCAGTCTTCCGACGACTGCTCACCTCCTAAGAGAGGCAAAGCGGTACCGCATCAGGCAGTCACACCGTCTGTTGCCGCACCTGCTCCTGTAGACCCTAAGTGGTCTTTGCTGCAGACCATGCAGTCTCAGTTTACGTCATTGATGCAGGACTTTCGTGCGGAGAAGGTTGACGCTGCACCAACCTCTAGCCTACAACCTACCACGGTTGTGCGTCCTGTGGACGCTGAGGCGACCTTCTGCCGCACTCCAGCTGAGAGAGTCCCGCCACCCATGCGTTCCAGTGTACCCTGCCAGCCGCATGTTGACGTTCAGCGACGCACGGAACCTTCCGTTGACGTTCGCGAGGTACAACAACAGTCTAAGTTGTTTTGTTTTGACGCGGTGCGTCAACCTCCGCATTCTAGAGTTGTTTTGACTGCTCAGTCTAGGCAGTCAAAGCAGTCTCGAGTGGACGCTGTACGTCCTCACGCACCTGTTGTGGTTGACAGTTCAGTTGTTGACAGTTCACAGACTGTCAAGCAGTTACATGACGTTGCGTTCTGGTCCGCTACTAATGCACCAGTGAGAGACTCAGCTTTTATCGGACAAGGTTCCTGTAGATGAGGAAGTTGCTGTTCTCCCTCCTACTGATATTCCCTTGAGGACTCTGTCAGATGGAGAGGAGCCTTAAGCTGCTTAGCCTCCTATGGACTTTAATTAAATCATGATGATTTTTTTAAGGATCTTCGTCCGGATCTTGTAACTGCTGCTCCTCGTTCGCCTAAACGTCAGAACTTACACTAGGCCTAGCTACTTCGAAGCCGTTGTTTTTAAGCTAGTGCTCTCTCGCTCTCCTAGAGAGCGTTACGTTGGCTAGGCGACTGGTTTTTTCACCAGGAGGAGTTTGGGGGATACAGCCTTTGCTTTCCCTTCTTTTAAACTGGTTTATAGAGCGAGAGTCTGATATGACACGAGAGAAGTTCTCGGCTTGGGAGTTCATGCCTCTGCCCAGATAGACTTCTCAATTTTGGTAGACTCTCCCTGGCGCCTAGCCAGGAGACGCTCCAAGTTGTTTACAGGTCAACTTCTCAGCTGTTGTCGAGCCTTTGAAGTTTTGCTGTACTATTATGTCACGCATAACAAGGCTTTCAGGGATGGTAAACGGTTCCGCCTCAGTCGCTATCCCCGTCTGTTGCCACACCTGCTCCCGTAGACCCTAAATGGGCTTTGCTGCAAGACATGCAGTCCAAGCTTGCGTCCTTGATAGAGGACTTAAATGCAGAGAAGAACCTTCTGGCCAACAACCTTCCAACCGGTCGGTTGTGCGCCCTGTTGACGCTGAGGTAACCTACTCGCGTCTGCCAGTTGAGGTGGTTCCTCCACCGATGCGACCCAGTGTGGGTTGCCAGCCGCACGTTGACGTTAAGCGACGCTCGGAGGTGGTTGTTGACGTTCAGGACGTTCAACAACCAGCAGAGGTGACTTGTTGTGACGCAGTGCGTCAACCTCAGCAACCCGGTAGGGTGTTGACTGCACAACCCAGACGGTCTAGACAGTTTCGGGTTGACGCTGTATTTCCTCGCGCACCCATGGTTGTTGACAGTTCACAGACTGTGCAGCAGTTCCATGATATTGCGTCCGGCTCCGTCACGCATCCACCAGTGCGACCGGATTCAGCGAGTCAGACGTTGCCCACTCCGTTGCCGTTTCCTCATCAGTTTCGGATGAGGAACCCTCTGATGAGGACGTTGCTGAACAAGACGATCAGCCCCCAGCCCTACTATCCATCCAGAAGATGCTGAAGAAGGAACGCTGCTCAGTCAGGCTGTGGATGAGTCTGGTAGGGACGCTGTCATCCGTGGATCAATTTGTGTCACTAGGAAGACTACACCTCCGTCCTCTTCTATACCATCTAGCTTTTCACTAGAAAAAGGACAAGACGCTAGAAGCGGTCTCGATCCCGGTTTCCGAAAAGATAAAGTCTTGTCTGACTTGGTGAAAGGACTATATCAACCTAAGAGAGGGTCTTCCCCTGACTGTTCAGACTCCCAACCACGTTCTCTTCTAGGACGCTTCGGACGTAGGCTGGGGTGCGACATTAGACGGTCGGGAATGCTCGGGATTATGGAACTCGAGTCAAAGGACAATGCATTTCAACTGCAAGGAGCTACTGGCAGTACGTCTGGCCTGGAAAAGCTTCAGGTCTCTCCTTCAAGGCAAAGTGGTGGAGGTGAACTCGGACAACACCACGGCTTTGGCGTACATCTCCAAGTAAAGAGGGACCTACTCTCTGACGTTGTACGAGATCGCAAGGGACCTCCTCACCTGGTCAAAAGGTCTAGACATATCACTAGTAACGAGGTTCATCCAAGGCAACTTGAATGTCATGGCAGATTGTCTCAGTCGGAAGGGACAAATAATTCCAACAGAATGGACCCTCCACAAGGATGTATGCAAGAGACTTTGGGCCACCTGGGGCCAGCCAACCATAGATCTCTTCGCAACCTCGATGACCAAGAGGCTCCCAATATTTTGCTCACCAATCCCGGACCCAGCAGCAGTTCATATAGATGCCTTTCTCCTAGATTGGTCATATCTAGATCTATATGCATTCCCTCCGTTGAAGATTGTCAACAAGGTACTGCAGAAGTTCGCCTCTCACGAAGGGACAAGGTTGACGCTAGTTGCTTCCCTCTGGCCCGCGAGAGAATGGTTCACCGAGGTACTTCGATGGCTAGTAGACGTTCCCAGAACACTTCCCCTAAGGGTGGACCTTCTACGTCAGCCACACGTAAAGAAGGTACACCAAGGCCTCCACGCTCTTCGTCTGACTGCCTTCAGACTATCGAAAGACTCTCGAGAGCTAGAGGCTTTTCGAAGGAGGCAGCCAGAGCGATTGCTAGAGCAAGGAGAACATCCACCCTTAGAGTCTACCAATCGAAGTGGGAAATCTTCCGAAACTGGTGCAAGTCAGTATCCGTATCCTCGACCAGTACCTCTGTAACTCAAATAGCTGACTTCCTCTTATATCTGAGGAAAGAACGATCTCTTTCAGCTCCCACTATCAAGGGTTACAGAAGCATGTTGGCATCAGTCTTCCGTCACAGAGGCTTAGATCTTTCCAACAATAAAGATCTACAGGACCTCCTTAAGTCTTTTGAGACCACGAAGGAGCGTCGTTTGGTTACACCTGGTTGGAATTTAGACGTGGTACTAAGATTCCTTATGTCAGACAGGTTCGAACCGCTACAATCAGCCTCCCTGAAAGATCTCACCTTAAAGACTCTTTTCCTGGTATGCTTAGCCACAGCTAAAAGAGTCAGTGAGATTCATGCCTTCAGCAAGAACATCGGATTCTCATCCGAAACGGCTACATGTTCTACAACTTGGTTTTCTAGCCAAAAACGAGCTGCCTTCTCGGCCTTGGCCAATAACGTTCGATATTCCAAACTTATCGTATGGTTGGAAATGAACTAGAAAGAGTCTTATACCCTGTAAGAGCTCTTAAGTTCTATTTAAAACGAACTAAACCTTTACGAGGCCCGTCTGAAGCTTTATGGTGTTCAGTTAAGAAACCATCTTTGCCTATGTCAAAGAATGCTTTATCCTATTTTATCAGACTGTTAATACGAGAAGCTCATTCCCATCTGAATGAGGAAGACCAAGCTTTGCTGAAGGTAAGGACACAAGAAGTTAGAGCTGTCGCAACTTCCGTGGCCTTTAAACAAAATAGATCTCTGCAAAGTATAATCGACGCAACCTATTGGAAAAGCAAGTCAGTGTTCGCGTCTTTTTATCTTAAGAATGTCCAGTCTCTTTACGAGAACTGCTACACTCTGGGACCATTCGTAGCAACGAGTGCAGTAGTGGGTGAGGGCTCAACCACTACAATTCCCTAATTCCATAAACTTTTTAATCTTTCTCTTGAAATGTTTTATTATTGTTTTTGGGTTGTCCGGAAGGCTAAGAAGCCTTTCGCATCCTACTTGATTTGGCGGGTGGTCAAAGTCATTTCTTGAGAAGCGCCTAGATTAGAGGTTTTGATGAGGTCCTGTTGTATGGGTTGCAACCCTTGATACTTCAGCTCCTAGGGGTCGCTCAGCATCCTAAGAGGATCGCGAGGCTCCGTAAGGAAGACGTACTTAAAAAGGCAGAGTAATTGTTCAAGTCGACTTCCTTACCAGGTACTTATTTATTTTAAGTTTGTTATTTTGATAACTGCTAAAATGAAATAAAAAATCCTTAGCTCATAATAATGTAAACATTTATTGCTGGTCTCTACCCACCCCCCTGGGTGTGAATCAGCTTATATAATCACCGGCTAAGTTAAATATTGAAAAATGTTATTTTTATAATAAAATAAATTTTTGAATATACTTACCCGGTGATTATATATTAAAGGACCCTCCCTTCCTCCCCAATAGAGACGCAGTGGACCGAGGAGAAAATTGAGTTCTTTGTTTACATTGAGTACTGAGTACCTGCACGACAGATGGCGCTGTTGAAGTACACCCCCTACCTGCATAGCGATCGCTGGCGGATTTTTAACGTAGAGTTTTCTGTCGAGCAACAGAGTTGCAGCTTATATAATCACCGGGTAAGTATATTCAAAAATTTATTTTATTATAAAAATAACATATCTTTTTAGTACTATTTATATAATTTGAATTACAAATTAGTTAATTTAGTCTTTTCCTGAACTAAAGGTTTCACACCAACCAAATCTTGGTTGTGTTTTCATCCACTTTTTTTACCAGGATTCAAATTGACTGATTGAGGCCACCTTTAGTCCAAGTAACACCTGAGACGTGATTACTTTCTTAGCTTTGATCTAACCTGAAACGTTTCTCACAATAGCATATGGAAATGGAGGGAGTAAATCTCTCTCTCTCTCTCTCTCTCTCTCTCTCTCTCTCTCTCTCTCTCTCTCTCTCTCTCTCTCTCTCTCTCTCTCTCTCTCTCTCTCTCTCTCTCAGTATTGGGATCAATAGCCAATTCACATAAACACCCATTTAAATATACATATATATATATATATATATATATATATATATATATATATATATATATATATATATATATATATTCATGTGTGTGAAAGCAGGGGTCCAATATTATTTCATATTCTAATGTTTTACTGTAAAAACATATTAATTTTCTTATGTATTTTCTTTCTAGGGTGAGTAACTACTTGTGGTTCAGTATATTGCAGCCGAAGGGAAATTTCCGCGACATGAAAAGTAAGTGTTGTTGTTGTCATTGCTTTTGGGATTGTTATTAGCCAAAGATGATTGTATACAAAATAATTTATGTAGGTTACGTAGACATTTATCTATTTATATGGGGCACACATATAGATTAGCTTTTCGATCTTGTGAAATTAAAGCTCTGTTGATGGACCTTGATGCTTATGGAGGTGTAGATCCAAATGGTATCCTTACTTTGTTTTTTTTTATAAAGACTGCAGATTTTTTAGCTCCAAAGTTATGTTTATTTGCACAAGTTAGCAAGAAGAGGAACTTTTAGCTCTTGTTGGAGAATTGGTTTTGTTTCTCCACTATGGTAATGTGTTTGCGGTAGTTAGAGTCCAACTGATTACTGCCCAATTTCCCTAACTCCCATATTATCTAAAGTTTTTGAACGTCTTTTGGCAAAACGTCTTAAGAGGTTTTCTGAAGGTAATCATCTGTTCCTTAGTTTGCAGTTTGGTGTTCGTAAAGGTCTTGGAGCATGTGGTGCCCTTCTTACAATCTCCAATGCTGTACAGAAATCCCCTGATTGTGGTCAGGAAATTCGTATGATTGGCCTTGATTTTAGTGCTACTTTTGACCGTGTTAATCATGAGGCCCTTGTTTTCAAACTCAAACATTTGGGAGTGGGTGGGTCGTTTCTTAGCATCATTATTGAATTTTTAAGTAATAGATCGCAAAGAGTTTTTGATGGGCACAATAGTGAGTATAGGAATGTGATATCTGGTGTTCTTCAGGGTAGTGTTCTTGACCCATTACTTTTCATGCTATTGTATATACACATGACATGTGGTTTGGTCTGGAAAACAAGCTTTTTGCATATGCATATGATGTTACTCTCTTTGCATCAATTCCATCTCCTGAACGCAGATCTGGGGTTGCTGAATCCCGTAATAGAGATCTAGCTAGAATTAGTGCATGGTGTAAATTATGGGGTATGAAGTTGAATCCTAACAAAACTCAGTAGGTCAAGGACCGTAGCTCCATAACATCCTGATGTCAGGACTGATAATGTTTCTTTAACTTGTTTGACTTTTAGGTGTGATTCTCGACAGCAAATTTACTTTTGAGAAACACATTAGGTCTGTGTCTTCTTCAATTGCACAAAAAATTGGCTTATTGAGAAAGTCTTTCAAGATTTTCCGTGATCCATCTATTCTGTAGAAGTGTTTTAATTCTTTCTTTTTACCTTGATTCGAGTATTGTTCCCCTATCTGGTCTTCAGCTGTTAATTCTCATCTTATCTTAATTTATTGGACAGGAACTTACGGTCTATTAACTTCCTGATCTAGATATTAATCTCTGGCACCGTCGTTCAATTAGTTCTTAATGCATGTTGCATAAGATTTTTTATAATTCTGACCATCCTTTACATCCAGATCTTCCCGGACAGTTCCATCCCGTTCATAATACTAAGTATGCAGTTAATTCTAATAGTCAGGCCTTCTCCATTATGAGGCTCAATACTACACAGATTATTATTATTATTATTATTATTATTATTATTAATATTATTATCAATATTATTATCATTATTATTAAATGCTAAGCTACAACCCTAGTTGGAAAAGCAGGATGCTATAAGGCCAAGGGCCCCAACAGGGAAAATAGCCCAGTGAGGAAAGGAAACAAGGAAAAATAAAATATTTTAAGAAGAGTAATAACATTAAAATAAATATTTTCTCTACAATCGATAAAAACTTTAACAAAACAAGAGGTAGAGAAACTAGATAGAACAGTGTGCCCGAGTGTACCCTCAACCAAGAGAACTCTAACCCAAGACAGTGGAAGACCATGGAACAGAAGTTATAGCACTACCCAAGACTAGAGAACAATGGTTTGATTTTGGAGTGTCCTTCTCCTAGAAGAGCTGCTTACCATGGCTAAAGAGTCTCTTCTACCCTTACCCCAAAGAGGAAAGTAGCCACTGAGCAATTACAGTGCAGTAGTTAACCCCTTGGGTGAAGAAGAATTGTTTGGTAATCTCAGTGTTGTCAGGTGTATGAGGACAGAGGAGAATCTGTAAAGAATAGGCCAGATTTTTTCGGTGTCTGTGTAGGCAAAGGGAAAGAACCGTAACCAGAGAGAAGGATACAAGGCAGTACTGTCTGGCCAGTCAAAGGACCCCATAACTCTCCAGCGGTAGTATCTCAACGGGCAGCTGGTGCCCTGGCCAACCTACTACCTACTACTACTCTGGAAGTTTTATTCCAGCAGTGACCAAGTTGTGTAATGATCTTCCTAATCGGGTAGTTGAATCAGTAGAACTTCAAAAGTTCAAACTCGTGCATATATATATATATATATATATATATATATATATATATATATATATATATATATATATATATACCAATCATTGTATTAAAAATATGTAGATGAAGATCAATAGCCTTTTTAAGAGTACTATGACTGTCATAAAGTCTTGTGCTAGATCACTGAACTCTGGTATAGGTGACGTGTCTTAAGACTGATAGGTGACATATCTTGAAGGTTGTAGGCTGGCTAGAGCATCAGCCACCCGTTGAGATGCTACTGCTAGAGAGTTATGGGGTATTTTGACCGGCCAGACAGTACTACATTGGATCTTTCTCTCTGGTTACAGTTCATTTTACCCTTGCCTACGCACACACGTCGAATATTCTGGCTAATTCATTACATATTCTCCTCTGTCCTGTGACGGTGCCGAGAGAAAGGTTGTGAACTCAAAGGCAGTGTGGAAGCAACTGAGTTAATTAATTATGGAACACTCTCCTCTCAAGGCAACAGGAAATTACATGTTCGAGAAAATGACAATGTTACACAGGCGTCACGCAGACATGTTTGTTCTGGTTCTTTTTAGTGCGAGGGAAGAGCGAAGATACAAGCATAATATATACAAAAGGAATTATGTGCAATTGTGTAACACACGGTTGGTACATGGCTCCCCCCCTAAAAATGACATACTGTACATGTTAAATAGGGCGCCCTGATCTAGAGAGGCGAACTGTAGGCGGGTCATCTGGCAGGAGATAAGCAGGTTTTAGACGATCAATGGAGACCCAGTCTTCTTTACCACTAATGTTTAGTTGGAATGCTTTCGGACTGCGTCAGATCACAAGGAAAGGGCCTGTGTAAGGGGGCGTTAGCTGTGGCCTGGTAGTGTCGTTGCGCAGGAAGACGTGCGTTGCAGAGTGCAAGTCTGTTGGTATGTGATGCTTTGCTGGGGGCTTGTAAGTCTGGCGGCACGGAGTAAATTTTCCCACAACGTGACGTATGCGCTGGAGATCGTTGGAGGAGGTTGTAGAAGGAAAAAATTCGGCAGGGACGACCAACGGGTCGCCATACACCATTTCAGCTGCCGAGACGTCGAGGGCGTCTTTAGGAGTGGTCCTTAGTCCCAGGAGGACCCAGGGAAGCTGAGTAAACCAGTTGGAATCCTTGCAGCGGGACATCAAAGCTGCTTTGAGGGTGCGATGAAAACGTTCAACCATTCCATTGGCAGCGGGGTTTTAGGCCGTTGTCTGATGTAGGTTGATGCCCAGGAGATTCGCTAATGATGTCCACAATTGAGAGGTGAAAGTGGTTCCCCTGTCAGAAGTAATATGCTCAGGGATACCAAATCTTGCAATCCATCCAGAGAGTAAGGCAGATGTACATGAGGCGGACGTTGCAGTTTCCATGGGAATGGCTTCAGGCCAACGGGTGGAGCGGTCGATGATGGTAAACAGGTAACGATGTCCTTGTGATGTGGGTAGGGGGCCTACAACGTCGACATGATTGTGTGCGAAACGACGTTGAGGATGAGGAAAGGTGCCCACTCCTGAATCCGTGTGTCGATGTACTTTGGAAGTTTGGCAAGAAGTACAGGCGCGGACCCAATCCTTAGCATCCTTAGAAATTCCGTGCCAAATGAACTTTGCCTTCAGCAGCTGTGCAGTGGAACGGCACGAGGGATGTGAAAGGATGTGAATGAAATCAAACACCTGCCGTCGCATGGGAGCAGGAATCCAAGGTCGCGGTCTGCCAGTACTGACGTCACAGAGAAGGGTGGTGTTGGAGTCTTCGAAGGGAAAGTCTTCCCAACGGAGGGACGTGCAGGATGTCCTACATGCTTGATACTCTGGATCCTATCGTTGGGCTTCAGCCAGGGCATTGTAGTCCAATCCCAGTTTAACGGCAGCCAACGTGTTTCTTGACAGGGCATCGGCAACGGGATTCATTTTCCCAGGGACGTATTGAAGGGTGCAATTGTGTTCAGCCACGGCGGAGAGATGTCGGCGTTGCCGGGCGGACCAGGCATCAGACTGTCGAGTAAAGGCGTGCACCAGAGGCATGTGGTCTGTGCGAATGACGAATGGCGTACCTTCTAAGAAATGGCGAAAGTGACGGACAGCCAAGTGCACCGCCAGCAATTCTCGATCGAATGTAGAATAACCCGATTCTGCCTTGGACAGTTTTCTGCTGAAGAAGGCCAATGGGCGGGGCGAGCCGTTGACCACCTGCTCGAGTACTGCACCAATAGCGACGTCCCTGGCATCGGTGGAGAGAAGGAGAGGGGCATGTGGGATAGGAAAAGTGAGAGCCGCAGCAGTTGATAGGGCCTTCTTTGCATTGCAGAAGGCTGCATCTTGAAGGGGACCCCACTTCAGGTCCTTTGGCTTGCCCTTGAGGGAGGCGTAGAGGGGAGCAAGAGTGGCGGCAATGGCTGGCAGAAAACGGTGATAATAGTTGATCATTCCCAAGAATTCCTGCAGAGCTTTGATGGTCGAGGGCATGGGGAAGTTCTGAACGGCTGCTAACTTCTCAGGGAGGGGGTGGACACCTTCAGGAGTGATGCGGTGCCCTAAGAACGACACTTCGTTGGCGCCAAAGGTACACTTGTCGTACCGGACTACAAGGCCGTTTTGTTGCAGGCGGTCGAGCACGATGCGCAGGTGACGGAGGTGTTCCCCTTTTGAGGAGGAGAACACAAGTATGTCGTCCACATAACATACACAGAAAGGGAGGTCCCCTAAGATGCCATCCATGAGACGTTGAAACGTGGCCCCAGCATTACGAAGGCCAAGACAGGAGTAATTGAAGGTGTATGTACCAAACGGAGTGGTGATGGCAGTCTTGGGGATGTCTTCTGGGTTCATAGGCACCTGATAATACCCCTTCAGGAGATCGAGCGTAGAGAAAACCTTTGCTTTGTGCAGGTAGGAGGTCACGTCGGCAATGTTTGGGAGGGGGTAGTGATCCGGTTCTGTTTGCATGTTGAGGCGCCTGTAATCCCCGCACGGACGGAGGAAGCCGTCTTTCTTCAGAACGATGTGTAAGGGTGACGACCATGGGCTGGAGGCCTTTTGGCAAAGGCCCATTTCCTCCATTTCGGCGAACGTCTGTTTGGCGGCTTCCAGTAGATCCGGTGCCAGACGTCTGAATTTTGCGAAGACTGGGGGTCCCGTCATCTTGATATGGTGATAAATACCGTGCTTGGCAGGAACCGTGGACGTTTGGCGACGTTCTGGACGGAAAACTTCCGGGTACGACGTGAGGAGGTGGGCTAATGTGGAGAGCAAGGTTAGAGGGGGCGGGTTGAAGAGGTGTCGACAAGTACAAGTCTGCGTTGACCAATCGTCAGTGGGCGACATCGACCAGAAGGTGGAAATGAGAGAGGAAATCCGCACCGAGGATTGGCATTGTGACGTCAGCAACGAGAAACTTCCAATTGAATTTACCGTTTCCGAACGATAATGTGAGGTTCTCGTAACCGTAGGTGGGTATCGCAGATCCGTTGGCAGCTATCAAGTGGACGTCGGCAGATGTAGACAGACTACGTTGTGTCTTGAAGAGTTTCCTTGGCAAAAGAGAACGACAAGCACCCGTGTCTATCAAAAATCGCACGCCCGTTCCTGCATCCTGTAAAAAGAAAAGATTAGTTACACGGGAGGCCACCGCCACGAGCGAATGCCCACTTACACGTTTTTTGGCCACTGACAATCCTCGGCACATTTCTTCGCAGTTGCCCCGAATCTGAAGTGGTAGTAGCAAAACTGCGGCGGATGGGAGGTAGTAAGTGGCTGTAGAAGTCGTTTGTTGGGGCGCGAGCGATTGGTGGGTGGTGGGCGGCTTTGTCTCTGCTTCGGCACGTCACGGTGTGGGCGTGTATGTCCTACGGCATTCATGTCAGCTTCGGTTGACGTTGAATAGGCATCCTCTTCGTCAGGGGTGGAAGCGTTGATGGAGGTCTTGAAGTGGCTGTCCATAAGGACAGCCACTTTAAGAGTAAACTATCAACATCGGGTATGGCAGCGCGTATAGGTCCGGGTAAACGGCGTAACCAAAGGGCACGAAGTAGGTTCACCTCACGAGGAGAGCCGTCTGCGGCAGGTTGAAGGCGAGTGATACTGGTCATTTCCCTGAGGGCAAGTGAAGCCCTTTGGTCCCCCAACGGTTGTTGTGAGAGCTGAAAAAGCTTTGCTACACGGGTGGCCGGCGACGGCGAGTATTGCTGCAGAAGGTATTTTTTGAGGGCGTCATACGCTATTGGGGTGTCTCCTTGTTCACAAAGCCAGTCGAATATTTCCGGGAAGGTGTCCTCGGGGTATCGCCGCAAGAACATAATCTGCTTTGGTGGTTGAGCGAGTCACGCCGTTGATGCGAAACTGGACTTCCGCGCGCTGAAACCAAGCAAACGCTCTCCGCTGGCGAACGGTGAAAGTTTCAATGGGGTGGCCGCAGCGCCAACTGCTGTAGAGTCCGTCATAGTACCAACGATGGAGGGGCGAAGGGGGTGGGGGTGGAAGGCAGTGGGAGCGAGTCGACTTCCTGGGTCACCAATGTGACGATGCCGAGAGAAAGGTTGTGAACTCAAAGGCTGTGTGAAAGCAACTGAGTTAATTTATAATGGAACACTCCTTTATATACAAAACCTCAAGGCAACAGGAAATTACATGTTCGAGAAAATGACAATGTTACATAGGCGACACTCAGACATGTTTGTTCTGGTTCTTTTTAGTGCGAGGGAAGAGCGAAGATACAAGCATAATATATACAAAAGGAATTATGTACAATTGTGTGACACACGGTTGGTACAGTCCTCATACACCTGACAACACTAAGATTACCAAACAATTCTTCTTCACCCAGGGATTTACTGCACAGTAATTGCTCAGTGGCTACTTTCCTCTTGGTAAGGGTAGAAGAGACTTTAGTTATGATAAACAGCTCTTCTGGTAGAAGGTCACTCCAAAATCAAATAATTTCCAGTTAGTGTTGTAGCTTAGCAAGTGATAAAGATATTAAAAATGATTAAGTCATATGGCAACTGTATATTTCCATCACAGTGTAGTTTTCCAGAAGTCTAGTAGTTTTAGCATATTGATAAAGCATTACTTGTTCAGAAGGAGTGTCAGTAGCACTCGGACGCTTACAGAACAATATGGTATTGGCCGGGGAATACCTCGCTGTGCAAAGTTTATTCACGAACCTTTTGTAATAAAGTGAAAAAAAAACCATATGTTCCTGTCTCATTATCCGTCGACATGGATATATATATATATATATATATATATATATATATATATATATATATATATATATATATATATATATGTATATATTGTGAATAAGGGGAGGTCAGCTACCGTTTAATGCTAATGACACTTAATCTGCAATATCCTTCGATGGATGTTAATCGGAAATCCAGAGCTTGGAATGTCACAGCGTCGTGACCTGTTACGCATCAATACGTTTGATGTTTATTAGTTTGTTGGTTTGATTTCAAATGTCCTTCCTTTGAAATATCTGAATACAATAAGGATTTCCACATAAATACTGATGATTTTTCTATGGTTGATTATTCTAAGGTGTTAGAATTATCAGGACAGATTTTGCATCGCTCGATTTATTTCAGGGTTTTCGTTTCACTTTATTTACTCATTATTATAATTATCATCATCATCATTATTATTATTATTATTATAACTATTATATTTATGATTATTATTATTATTACTATTATTATTATATTTATCATTATTATTAATATTATTGTTATTATTATTATTATTATTACTATTATTATTATATTTGTCATTATTATTATTATTATTATTATTATTATTAATATTAATATTATTATTATTATTATTATTATTATTATTATTATTAGCCAAGCTACAACCCTAGTTGGCAGATCAGGATGCCATCTGGTATTTTATCTCTATATTATTGTCCGTGGGCTGAGGGGGCTCACCTTGCACCCCCCCCCCCCTTAAAATTGACAAAAATGCCTTTAGGTTGTAGCATTTGATCCATATTCTCATTTTTTAATGTTCTCATTGAAAAAATAGGGACTCACTACCACTCCTCGGCCACTTTATTTGATGACATCATCGAATTTTGCAGCTGCCAATTTTGGGGTAGGGGAAACCTAATTAGACATAACTCCGGACTGAATGGTCAGAAAAAGATAAATGACATATCAAAATGTTTGCTTTGGGTGTCTCTAACAGATAAAATACACAATTTGCAATTATGTTTAATAATTAGGTCACCAGAGGTCAAAAGGTCACCAAATTTAGGGTCAAGTGAAAATTTTAGTCACCTCCAGGACCAGCCAGACCAATATCTGATGACTTTTTCTGCCTTATTTCATCTCTAGAGACCTCAAGAAATAGAATGATATCCATTAAGTGTACTTATTGGCCAAATCATGGAAATGAGATGTTATGTAAAAAGGTCAATTTTCAAATTTGTCGTTTTTTTTTTTGCCTCAAATCGTAAAAACTGATAAAGCTCATAACTCTTCTTATAGAAGGGCTACAGAAATTATTTTGGTGTGTTTTCCCAGGTTGGGGGGGGGGTCAAAGAGTCCAAAAAAAGCATTCTCAACATTGTCAACTAATTACATCATGCTGAAATTCAAGATGGTCCTCACTCTGGACGCCATAATATTGACTTGGCTATAACTCCTCCATGAATGCAGCAAGAGAGATAATATTCGTGTCCACACCCAGGTTCTTGAGATTACAGCATCCAATAAAGGCAGTCTCGACAGATCTGTCAGTAAATTTGGGGAAAGTGACATAAATCAACAACAGAAATGCTTTATTTGAACGTTACGACAATCATGAATGAAATACAATAAAAATGTACATGAATGTACAATATACTTATATGATGCAAGACCTCATTGGGAAAATTCACACTGTGTTGCTTTGGACTACAGAAAAAAGTCAACCTATGCAAGGTATAAAGTTTGATAGTCTACTTGGGTACCTTTGGGTCCACTTTTAATTAATGGAAAGGCAACTATTGGAAATATCTTGTGATACAAGGGAGGTCCTTGGTCCTTCGACCCTGAAATCTACCATCTTGTTACTTGAAACTTTCTTAGTCCAAGTCGGACCCACTATCATCACTTTCATAGTCATCATAAAAATTTCCATCACTTTCATTGTTTTCATCAAGGCTTTCATCATCAGACGTCTCATCATCGTCCATCGTCTCAAGTATATCAGCCATACTTGTAGGAAGTGCAGTTCCCTTGAACCAACAGGGTTCTAGATTTCCATCCTTCATTATCCAACCATGATCCACAGCTGGATGAGGGACCTCAGGTTTGAGATAATGGGCACGTTTCCATATCGCAACCTGATAGTTCACCTTCTGATATGTTCATTTAGACACTCTTGGTAGCTGAAGAGATGAAAGATAAACATTCTTCTTTGAATCCAGCGACTGCCCACTGCACTTTAACTCGAGCATTTGGTATCGAAGCTGGTCAACCTCCTTTGTCTTAGTTTTGGCAGAATACAGGGTGCAGGTGAAATCCTCAAGAGCAAGGAATATTTCATCGGTTACCTACCATGACTCCTCTAGGCAACTGAAGACTTCTTGGTACTTTGGGCATTTCTGTAGAATTCGCAGCGGTTTTAACTTGACAATTCCTTTAAAGGCACTGGTCATATCGCATCTACTGAATGCATGCAGACCAAGGAAAGCAGTCCAAGGAGAGCTGCACAGTAAGTTGGTGTGAACCCTTTCGATAGTTCTGTGACAACTATGAATCGCCTTCTATTCCCAGTGCTAGTATCCAAAAGGAGTTACACACCTAAGTTTGGAGTATAATACAGAAGTATTGAAGAATATGTCACTGCCTGGACTTCGAACCCGAAGAAATTTATATCATTCATCCTTGGCATAGGTTGAATAGAGAATGACACGTGAATCAGTCTCTTCCTGGGTTGAGTCAAGAGATTCAATTTGAAATGCAGTGATCTTCTCATTGTCTGCCTTGAGTTCGTATGCCTTGCCCTTACAAACTAAGATAAGCTTCTTCTCTACCTTCGGTATATTCTCCTCCGTGCTCCAAACCCTCAAGAGTAATTCAATGAGCTGAGTTTTATTGCCGCGGGGTTGTATGCCGTGGTGCTGTGGAGCGTCGTCCCCATCAGGTTTGCCAAAGCGACCCATATTTCTGAGAGGAAAGCGGGGCCTCTGTCAGTCGTGATGTCGTCAGGAACGCCAAACCTGCTCACCCAGCTTGACAGGAGGGCTTCGGCACATGCTTGAGTCGTAGCTTCGGTCATCGGCGATGCCTCCAACCACCTCGTGGAGCGATCGATGATCGTAAGTAGGTAGCGAGCGGATCCAGAAGGGGGCAATGGTCCCACGACGTCGATGTGTATATGGCCGAAACGTCTTTTTGGCTGGGGAAAATCGCCTACCCCCGATTCGGTGTGACGGCTGACCTTGCTTGACTGGCAGTTGATGCATGACTTCGCCCATTCCCGGGCGTCCTTTTTTATCCCTGGCCAGACAAACTTTTCAGACAGAAGGCGAGCGGTGGTGCGTCCTGAGGGGTGCGAGAGTCCATGGATGATATCGAATATTTTCCTTCTGCAGGAGGCTGGTACCCAGGGACGTGGGCGGCCCGTGCTGGTGTCGCAAAGAATAGTTACTACTGCTGGTCCGAGGGGAATCGCACTTATCTTGAGCGCGGATGGCTCCGTCAGGTGATCCTGTGCTTCTTGGTCGGTGCGTTGTTCAGTTGTGAGATTGGCGTAGTCGATTCCCAGGTGGATCGCGTCAATTTCAATCCTTGAAAGGGCGTCCGCGACTGGGTTTTTCTTTCCTGGGACGTAACGTATGGTGCACCCGAATTCGGCGATTTATGCGAGATGACGTTGTTGTCGGGAGGACCATGCGTCCGTCGATTTTGTGAAGGCGTGTACGAGGGGTTGATGGTCCGTCGCGATTGTGAAGGGGGTACCCTCCAAGATGTGCCTGAAGTGGCGGACGGCGAGGTAGACGGTGAGGAGTTCCCTATCGAAGGTGCTGTATCTTGTTTCGGCGGGTTTCTATTTCTTGCTGAAGAATGCCAGCGGTCGAGGAGAACCATCGACGAGTTGCTCAAGCACAGCTCCGCAGGCGACGTTGCTGGCGTCGGTCGTTAGTCGCAGGGGCGCGTTGTCGTCGAAATGAGCCAGGGTGGTGGCATTCGCAAGGGCATCCTTCGTCCGAGCGAATGCCTGTTGCTGGGGCAAACCCCACTCGAGTTTTTTTGCTTTTCCTTTCAGGACGTCGTCGAGGGGTGACAGGGTTTGTGCGATGTTGGGGATGAAGCGCCTGTAGTAATTGACCATTCCCAAGAACTCCTGAAGTTGGCGGATGGTCGTAGGCATTGGGAACTTCCTGATGGCGTCGACCTTGGTTGTCATGGGTTTTACCCCGCGCGAGGATACGCAGTGACCAAGGAAATCCACTCCCTCCGCACCGCTTTAGGACGGTGCGGACGTGTCCCCGGTGTTCCTCCTTGGTTTTCGAGAATATCAGGATGTCGTCGACGTAGCAGACGCAGAAAGGTAGGTCACCCAGAATGCTATCCATTAGTCGTTGGAAGGTCGCCCCGGCGTTGCGTAGACCGAAGGTTGAGTATGCGAAGGTGTAGGATCCGAACGGCGTTACAATGGCAGTTTTCGGGATATCTTCCGGGAATACGGGGACCTGGAAGTAAGACTTGAGGAGGTCCATCTTGGTAAAAAAACTTTGCGCCGTGCAACGCGTTCGTTAGGTCCTGCATGTTGGGCAGCGGGTAATGATCGGGCGTTGTGATGAGGTTGAGGAGCCTGTAGTCGCCGCAAGGTCTCCAGGACCCGTCCGGCTTTTTAACCATGTGCAGGGGTGATGCCCAGGGGCTCGATGCTTTCTTACAGATACCCATGCGTTCCATGTCCTCGAAGGCGCGTTTGGCATCCTTCAGTTTCTGAGGCGGGAGGCGGCGGAATTTGGCGTGAGTTGGAGGTCCTTTCGTTGTGATGTGGTGGTAGATACCATGCTTGGATGGGGAACCTGGCGAGTGTCGGAGCTCGGGCTTGAAAACCTCGGGAAACTCTCGTAGGAGGTCGGCGTAGGGGTGCGTCGTTACGGCGGATACGGACATTGTTGCATGGCCGTGTTCTAGGGCGCGAGACTGGCAGGTTCCCGTGTCGATGAGACGTCTGTTAGCGACATCGACGAGGAGTCCATGGTGGGCGAGGAAATCCGCACCGAGGAGGGGGCGATTGACGTCGGCGATAGCGAAGGGCCAAGAATACGAACGGCCCATGATAGATATCTTGAGGGTCTTGATCCCATAGCACCGTATGGGAGATCCGTTGGCAGCGATGAGTGAGGGAGCGTTTTTGTCGGGACCACGGTCTAGGTCGGACTTCGAAGGAGGGAACGTTGACTGCATTGCGCCGATGTCCACCATGAGTCTACGGTTGGAAATGGTATCGAGGATACAGAAACCAATCTTGTTTTGGTTAACTGCGGCTGCGATGGTGGCAGGTGGATGCATCTGGCGTCGTCTTCTAGGGAAACTGCATGGTGCTCTACATTTCTTGGCGTCACTGCCGAACTGTTGGTGGTAGAAGCACCATGCCGGGTTAGGCCTAGGGTTCGGTCGCGTCGGTTGCGGTGGTTTCTTTCTTGATAGAATGTTGATCTCGTCGTCCTCAAGGGCCATTGCCGAGGAGTCTATGGAAGAGCAGCTGCTGAAGGAGGAGAACGGATGCGGTGTTGACGATGATGCTCCGAGGCGAGATGCTCTGGAGGCCTCGTGGAGCTTCTGAGCCTTCGACAGGAGTTCGTTCATCGGGAGCGTGTCGGCGTCTGTCAATTGGGCCCGTACATCCTGTGGTAGGCGTCGAAGAAAGATTTCGCGAGATGAGCTAATCTCACGTCGTCGGCCGTTGCTGTCTGTTTCGGGGAGCATAAGCAGGCCGGTTAGCTCGTCCCACGCCTCGACAGGAGAGGTGTCACCCATGGGCTTGCCGGCGAGGTCCAGTACTTTCTGTGCCCTTGCTGAGACAGAGAGGGAGTAGATACCGATGAGTTTCGTTCTCAGGTCGTCGTATGAAACTTGGCCGGCCTGGGCGTCGAGCCATGGGGAAATCTTGTCGAATACTTCTTCAGGTATGGAGGTGAGAACGATGTCAGCCTTGGCGCAGGAGTCGCTGAGTCTAGCGACGCGGAAGAGTACGTCCGCTCTCAGGAACCAGGAAGCGGTGTTGTGTTGAGAAAAGGGCGGCAGTTTGACTTTGGGCATGGAGGCGAGGCCGTTGGGTGCGATGGGCGTGTTGCTTCCTGCATCGTGGCCAGACGACGAGTCGACGAAGAGGTGAGAAGTTGATATGTCGGTTAAGCTCATCCTACTGCCTTACGTTCACCGAAGTGTGGGAGAACCAAAGGCAGGCTCGTGCCTAAGGTAACGGAGTATGTAGAAGGTAGCACGGCCGTAATAAGTCCGATAATGGCAAAGCCAAAACCGCTGATGCTACTTTCAACTCCGGGGTCACCAGTTGTAAGGACAGTGAGACAAGCGTCACCAAGATCAACTGATACTTTATTCGAATGTGCACGGAAGTATATTACAAGGTGCGGACGGAAAGGTAGGATGACGTTGGCGCCAATTCAGATTGAAGTGCCCGCCAAAATATATGTGTTTTCTTACACTTACAAATATATGAATTATGGGTTAACAGAAACATGTTATGAAACGATACATATATCAAAATGTAGCTCTGGTAGAGCGGAATATATATACACAGGAAACCACAGTTTGGCGAAGAGAGAATTTAAATAAATAAGTAGTTTGTCGATTTTCTGGACGACGAAGGGATCGGTGTCCTTACAATAACTTCTAGGTCATTAAACCACGTTAAACATGACATTGACCAGCCATTTCTAATGTACACGAGTAAGCCTCAGTAAGGGTTAGTCCTACTGTGGCAGCAATGGGTGGTGGGATAGGAAGTACGTCAGCGGCGTAGGCATATGCCGAAATGCTGATATTTTGAAGCTTTGTAATTGGGAATACAAAAAGCTAATTTATACATATGGAATCTATATCTTAAATTTTAAGATACTCTCTACTCTGAGTTCATGCTCATATGTTTATTATTATATATTAAATTTTACACTATTTATTTCGTACAACTATATAAGTTATTGAAGATGGTATTCCTAAAGACATTAACTCATAAAATTCTCCAAGATATCGTTATCACAAGAAAATGGTCTTCGTGTATTAAATATACTATAGTTATCCTTCAAAATAATTTTCTTTAGATGTAAAGATGTACCGTTTTCTTTTTTTGAATTCCGCTGATCTAGGGCCAGCTTGTTTATATATTTCCCTCGTATATATATCCATTAAATCTTATATTAAATTATGTTCATACAAATATCTTACAAACTCCTATTATGGTTAAACTAATCTATCGAAAAATTACTTGAATGTCTGCTAACCAAAATACTAGAATTCAACCTGAAAAAAATGCACTTTACCGAAAATGCTATAGAAAGCAGACTATTGAGGCGGTCCCTGATTGGTTGAGACAATTTTATTTCATTTTATGTCGTACAATTATGTAAGTTATGGAAGATAATATTCCTAGAGGCTTTAACTCGTAAGTCTGCTAAGATGACTTTATAATAATAATAAAAAAAAAAAAAAGGTTTTCATGGTGGTTGAATATATTGTAGTCATCCTCAAATAAAATTTTAACTAAATCAAAAGTTTTACCGTTTTCTTTTTCTGAAGCCCGCTGATACATTTTACTCGTATACTGTATATCAATTAGATATTAAATTATATTCATACGAATATCTTCTGAACTCCTATTATAATTCAATTAATCTATTTGAAGAATGCTTAAATATATCATAAGCAAATAATTGAATTTCAGCTGATGAAAATGCTATAGAAAGCAGACTATGGTGGAGGTCTCTGATTGGTTGAAGCAATTCTTTAATCAGGGGGACAACTTTTTGAGAATTTGTCCCCAAACCTGGGGATTTTTATAGGTCTTCGGGGACATCGTGTTTGAGAATTCTTATCTATCGGTCACGGTCCAGATATATATAGACCTTGCTATCGGTTAACTGTAAAACACTACTTAGATACTTATGAATAATTATTCAGTCTTCAATAAGGTTTATAATTACTGTGAATGACTTAAATGCGTTTTTATAAGTTTTCCTTTGGTATGTCACTTAATATGATTATGATTTGACTGATATATATTTCAGAGCACAGTCTGAAATCCGAACATAAGCTCTTTATTAAAAACAAAAAGCTAATTTTTACTGTATGTGGCTTCATAAATACCAAAATTAAAAGTAAATACATTATATATGATTATAGAAGATACAGGAGTGCACAGTAAAGCATTTAGTAGGCTACAGTTTCAATTTTGCGGGAAAATGCCTGGAGAAATGAATTCTTATTTGGGGAACTTTTAGGGACTTTCTAGGGATGTCCCTTACAGTTTATACAGTAGAAGAATGTTCATTTCTGTCCCACACAGAGAGGAGGAACGATTTATAAGTCTTCTTTTAACTTGTGATTCTGTGAACAACAAAGGATTTAGTGGGTAAGGAGGGACACACTTTACAAGGTTTTATATTGTTCATGTTATGTTCTCGCTGTTGTTTTATTGCTCAAATTACTTGAGATTCGAATATCTTGTAGGTGTTGTAGGTTTCTATGATAGTAAACCATCGAATTTCTTTAAGGGTCATTCAGTGGCGAAGAATTTTTATGAAGAGACATTTCCCAAAATGCTCTTTTTACTGTGTGGTGGTAATTCCCTTAATTAATGAAAGGTTATTAAATGAGATCGTTTCCAGGTGTGGCTTTAACTTTTCAATCAACAATAGGATGGTGTGTAATTGTAGCTGTTTGGTTTGAGTTCCAATTAGGGACACTTATCACATACATTTGTATTTGTTACTCTAATACCTGTAGCCGTAGGCCTAGTTTTTTTAATACAAATTAAATGTTGATAAAGCCTACTTACTATGGATTTTTTATTCCCGTGATTGAAATAGAGGGTCGTATCACTTGGATATCTGCTCAATGTTTTTTGAAAAATGGCAGAACCCTTTTTAATCATATACTTTGATTTAATATGGTAAGAACATTTATTAAAGATTTTTTTCCCATTTTTATAGTTGTGAATGTGATGGTGTATACTATAGTGAAAGCTGTGTAATTTGTGCAAATTATTTGCATTGCAAAAGTGTAATTAGGAAACGAGAGTTTCAGGTGATGTGTGTTGGAAAGTTGTTCGTTAGTTGACGGAAAATATATTTCAGTTAACAACTCTACATTTTCAAAGAGTAATTATTTTGATAATACAAAAAATAGATATTTTTTTATAACTTGGTACATACATACTGTATGAATATACATATATCATTCATATACTATATACAATCCTTGAGACAAATTTATACAATTATTTTTCTTTAAGAAACAACCATTGTCTCACTTTACAATAGTTTGACAACTAGCATTATCAGCTAAGCTCAAATTAGGATTTCTCTCTCTCTCTCTCTCTCTCTCTCTCTCTCTCTCTCTCTCTCTCTCTCTCTCTCTCTTTCTCTCTCTCTCAATTCTGGAAGGCAGTAAGCATTAAATCCATTGAAATGTTAAATATTCCGAAGTCTATTCCAAGATATTTAAATTGTAAGTTTAGATTTAGTCAGCTCGGCACATGCACATACACAAAAGTGGTTGGTGGAATAAGAGGCTTAGTTTGATTTTAAGGGAATCTATACCACCAGTACATTGAAAGCAAAGTTAAACGAAAGTAGGATATTACTGTGATAAAAGCACAAGTAGGAACGCAGCTTTTTTATATCGTTTTTTTTTTTTTTCTGGAAAACCTTTATAGAAACGATTTATTTTGTATACAACTCTCATATTTTTTCCCCCGTATTCCATTACCTGACGTATAATAATCTCATCAGTAATGACTAAACTCTTAACTGTAAGGGGGGGGGGGGTTTCCTTACTTGTTTTTCGACCAACCAGACAGAACTGGTTTTCTGCATACTGTATTTGTTCTTCGCTTAAGAGGGCGGGCCTACTCGTTGTCAGTGATTGTTAAAAAAAATCTTTTTAATCCGAAAATGGGAAGCCTTGTCAACAGTCTTCGTTCAGTATCAAGGTAAAAAGCTGAATTTATTTTACTTTATTTTTACCTTAAGGGGTACATATCTGGTCCTGTACAGCAGGGGAACCCTACTCTCTACAGGACCTTTTATGATGTTCATCCGGGAGCATTTAACATTTCACAATGCGTATTGTTTGATCATCCCTGTCAAAACGCTCCCTGAATAAAAATGTTTTCAGTTTCCTCTTAAAAACCGCAATATCCTTAATTATTCGGAGGTCTCGTGGGGTCCTATTGTATAGTCTCGAGGTTGCTTACTTACTTTTACTTTTAGGGGTTTATTTCTCGCCCTCCACCAAACACTAAAGGTCTGTTCAGGCGAGCCTTGGTGTGTGAAAAAATAATTTCTTTCCAGTTAATATTTTGCTCTGTATCGTTATCAGTTATTTCGCTAGCATTTGTATTCAGGCTTAATAGTTTTCAGGTCACTATTATAACACTTTCTAAAAAAGATAAGTCTTCAAGTTTTTCTTGAAAGCTGCCACATTATTGCTATGGCATGAATTCATTTTGTTAGTAAGAGACAATTACCATTAGATGGAAATTATTTGCGACAAAATCCTTTTGATAAAAAAAAAAACCTTGCCATTAGTGATCCGCATGATTGCATAAATAGTTCACACTGAAAGACATACTTTGTGGATTAGGCAATTTTAATCGAAGGCGTGACTTTAACTCTGTACAAATAGTTATCATTTACCTCCCTTTCTGTTTCCTACAAATGTTTATTATTTACCTTTTTTTTTTTTGTTTAGGATAAAGGATTATTCTTTTCTTTTTTGTATCGTACAAATTATTATTTCCTCTTTTGTGTTTCGTACAAAATATTATTTCCATTGTGTTTGGTACAATTATTATTATTTCCTTTATTGTATTTATTACAAATTATTATTATTTAATTTAGTGTGTTCATTACAAATTGTTATTCTTCCCTTTTGTTTTTTCGTACAAAATCTTTCCCTTTTTGTGTTTCGTACAATTATTTCATTTATTGTGTTTATTACAAATTATTCTTTTTTTGTGTTTCGTACAAATTATTATATATAGGAAGCCATATCTTCGTTTGAAAGAAAGGTGACAAGTTAATTTTGTTTTTCATTTATTAATTTTCAATCACTAAATAATCAGTTTTATATGGAAATTTCCGGCAGTAATATCACGATGATTGTTTAAAACGTCAATACTGTCTTTGATAATTTGTAGACTAAAACTTTAATCGAAGGCGTGATAATTTATATAATTTTTTTCGATTTTTGTCATTTTTTGGAGTTTATAAAAGGTTTATATTGATATAAAGATATTTTCGGTGTAAGGAAATATGTTGTTTTAACTAATCTAGAATAACCAACAACTAATGTTTTGACCTGACTCAAGGTGATTGTGATGGACAAGTGCTTCTGTTGAGTTTTAACCCTGAAAGTCTTTGTTGAGATGTTATAACAGTTTTAATGTTAATCCAACTTGACCTACAAATTTGGCAGTGTTCAGACACTAGGGTACTTAATGAACTAAATGTTCATATTTGGCAATGTGGTACCAAACTAATAAAAAAAATTTGTTCTTATGAGTATTGGTTCCACAATTATTGAATTCTAAAGTACGTGTCTGTTAAATCATATACTTGTGTTTCTAGGTTATATAGCCGATCTCAGATGCGTTGCTCATCTTGCAATAATCGGGGCTTTATCTAGAATATATACACAAAATGCCTTGTTTATGATAATCCTTCTGTTTGTGGTTCAGAGTCTGGTTACAAGTCTAACCAGTACTGGCGATAGTAAAAGGCCTCTTGTATAGTTTGGATAATAAATGAACTTTTGATACTTTTCGTTTTGGTTTTGAAACTGAGGTTCGGTTTGGGTTTTGTATTCATTCCCGTTTTATGTTCATTGGGATATTTACTATTATTTTTCATATGTTGGTTGCAGAATCGTAGTTGGTTAGCAAGAATTTCTTGCTAAATTCAGATGGGTTTGCACCTGGGTATTGGGTGGACCTCTATGGATCACAACAGGTAAAAGTGCGGGCCACACTATTATTATTATTTATTATTATTATTATTATTATTATTATTATTATTATTATTATTATTTAATATTATTATTATTTAATATTATTATTATTTAATATTATTATTATTATTATTATTTAATATTATTATTATTTAATATTATTATTATTTAATATTATTATTATTATTATTATTTAATATTATTATTATTTAATATTATTATTATTATTATTATTTAATATTATTATTATTATTATTACTTGCTAAGATACAACCCTAGTTGGAAAAGCAGGATGATATAAGCCCAGGGGCTCCAAAAGGGGAAATAGCCTAGTGAGGAAAGGAAATAATATAAATAAAATATTTTAAGAACAGTAACTTTAAACTAAATACTTCCTATTCAAACTATAAAAACTTTTAAGAAAGCAAAGGGGGAGAGAAATAATATAGAATAGTGTGTACGAGTGTACCCTCAAGCAAAAGAACTCTAACCCAAGACATTGGAAGGCCATAGTACAGAGGCTATGGCACTACCCAAGACTAGAAAACAATGGTTTGATTTTGGAGTGTCCTCCTAGCAGTTTACCATACCTAAAGTGTCTCTTGTACCCTTACCCTTAAGAGGAAAGTTAATTTGGGATTCCTTCTCTTGGATAACTAAATTCATACCCCAGTTGAGTAATTATTCCACTAACATCGAATTGAAAGTAAGCCAGGCGATTTTTTTTTTTTTAAATATCGATTTTTGCCTTTTCATATCTTAAGAACAAAATATCTTCAAATACATCATCCTCATCATCTCCCCCTACGCCTATTGACGCAAAAGATCTCGATTAGATTTCTCCAGTCGCCTCTCTGTTGAGCTTTTAATTCAATACTTCTCCATTCATCATCTCCCACTTCATGCTTCATAGTCCTCAGCCATGTAGGCCTGGGTCTACCAACTCTTCTAGTGCATTGTGGACCCCAGCTGAACGTTTGGTGAACTAATCTCTCATAGGGAGATCATAGTGAGGGGTAGATGGAGAGGGTTTGGGCATGTTCTTCAAATACACCAGGGAAATATAATTTGCTTTATATCTTCATTAAGGAGAGTTCAATTGTAGCAACACTGTTTATTGAGTCAAGTCATAAGTGACATAAGATCAGATTTGATTTATGTGAGGTATTATAAAGCATAGAGAAACCACTGCAGGGGGAAGGAATTATTACTTTAGTTATACCTATTTCTTTTGAAAGCTCGGGGAAATCGTGTATAGGGAGATAAAGTATTAGTGAATTGTATTGTTCAAGAGGACAGTGAAAAGTAAGTTGTTAACATTATATGTTTTTTTTATGTAGATATTTGTAAAGAAAGCATTCGAAGCGTAGAGCCGTTATCAAAGCTTTATTTAAAGATTGTATTTTTCGAAAGAGAATTAATCCTAGATTACAATTACAATGACTCGACTTTTCCCGTCAACGATCCTGGGAAAAGGTTGTTGTTTGTTGATCTTACTGAACTTGCAATTTATCAGGTGTGAAAAATTAATTAAAAATGTCCGCTGTACACTGAATTTGCTAACTTTAATTTTAATTCGTTTCTGTACTGATATATTGTAATGGAATTTAGATATTTTGTTGTTTAGCCATACATTATAAGAGTTAGAGGTGCTCTCAGTAGAGTGCAGACCTCCGCTACGACCGATTATTTCTCGACATTTTGCTCGACCTTGACCTTCATCTTTGTATTAATTGGCTTGGATTTTCATACACTCAAATATGAACCAAGTTTGAAGTCCGTGACAACGATGTCCAAATTTATAGCTGATTGCATGAATTGGACCCTTAGTGACCCATACCCCTTAGTGACCCCTACCCTTAGTGACCCCTACCCTTAGTGACCCATACCCCTTAGTCCTTAGTGACTCCCTCCCCCTTTGCGCTGTAAAAATTAATACCGTCAATTTTTTTTTTTTTTTTTCATTCAAAATGTATTACAATTCATCGTGATTCACTTCATAGTATAACACTGAGTTTGAGAGGAAAGTATTTCCCTAGTATATTTAGCATATTAGACCTTACAAAATTCTTCAGCCCAGAGAAACAAAAGCAATGACTTTAAGGACAAACCGTACGGTCAGTCCTCTGCGTGTATTGCCAAGGCCTTCTATATTCGAGACAGCCTTGGTATGGCCGGCTCAAGGGTCGTTTTGTTGGTCCTATCACATTGGGGAACCCTGTACCTTACAGGACCTACAAGATCTGTCTGTCATGTACGGTACATTCTTAGATCTTTAGAGTATCACACATCATATTCCGTGTTTGTCAATTCTACGCTATCGAAGCACTTAGAAGACAAAGTCTTCAGTTTCCTCTGGAAAACCTTAATATCTTCAAGCTATCGGAGCTCTAGTGGGAGCTTATTGCATAGTCTCGGGGCTGCATATTTAAAAGCTCTAGAACCTATATTAGACATATATCTAGGTTCCGATAGTTTGAAACCATCTGTAACTATTCTCGTGTCAACACGATTTGTTAACACTTCATAGCTTTGTCAAAACTAATTTTCTTGTGATATGTAGCTTTGATTACTACCTTGTCTTGTTATTGGCTACATTGTAAGTAATCAAGTCCAGCAATTATATAGTCTACTTGTCAGTAGTTTCAATTAATGAATTTTAAGTCCTAGAATACAGTTTATTATGCTCAACTACTGAGCTCTGAAGGGATATCGACATGTCCGCACAGCAAAATTGGGTGTCATTTAGGAATTAGTTTAAAGTAGTAACTCAGTCGGACCTAGTTTTTCTAATCCATCTCCTCACTTCTTTTCATCACTTATACTGCTCAACTTTAATTAACTTAGCTAAACAGGGCTATTATTCTTCTGCGCATTTGGGGTTGAATGGTCATCCTGGCGTTAGTGCTAGGACGTATGGGTCAAACTTATTCCTCACCCTGTTTCGAGTTTAGCTATATGGGCCAAATTTGTGTCTACATTCCCTCGCTGTTACTAGCTGCAGGTCATGGTAACCTAATCTAATACAGCCCCACTCTGCTCAGTGGTGGGCCAGAATGGGCAAATTCTAGTATTAAAGTCCCATAAGTTCAGTGGCGGGCCATGCGGGCCAAATATAGTACATTCCCGACCTTTTCCCAGTGGTGGGAGTTGAAGGTCAAATTTATTGACAAGTTCCCCTCCTATTCACAGTGACGGGCCATATGGTTTGTTTACATATGTCTCCATCTTGTTCCCGGTGGCTGGCCACATGGGCCAAATGTAATGTCCCCACACTGTGGCGCCATGGCAGGCCACATGAGCCAAATTTATATAAATGTCCTAAATCTATTCCAGTGATGTGCCATATGACCCAAATTCAGATATGTCTCCTCCTTATTCCAGTAGCAGGCCGTATTTCCCAAATTTATATATATATATATATATATATATATATATATATATATATATATATATATATATATATATATATATATATATATATATATATATATATATATATCTCCCAACCCTGCTCCCAGTGGCATACATATGGGCTAAATTCAACATGTCTCCACTGTGTTCCTGGTGGTGGGCCATGTAGGTCAAATTACTGTCCCCACCGTTCCCTGTTGCTGGCCATATCAGCCAAGTTTAATGTCCCCACCCTGTGCGCCATGTGAGGCTGTATGGGCCAAATTTAAATAAGTCTTCACCCTATTGCGGCTACACCCATTGGTAGGTCATATGGGCCAAAATAATGTTCACCACTTGTTCCTCATGGTGGACCATATGGGCCTAATTTATTGTCCCCACCCAGTCCCATATTGCAGGCCATATGGGCCAAATTTATTTAAATACGTTTCAACCTTTTCCCATTCGTGGGATATGTGAGCCAATTTAATATTCCCACTCATTGGTGGGCTAAGTGGGCCAAATTAATATCTCCACCCGGTGTCCTGTGGTTGGCCATAAGAGCCACATTTAGTGATTACGTTCCCGCCTGATGGTAGCGTCCTCGCCTGGTGATTGCCAGACTGGGGCTTGAGTCCCGCTCAAACTCGTAAGTAATTTAGGTCGCTGCAACCTCACCATCTTTGTGAGCTAAGAATGGTGTTGGGGGAGCTTATAGGTCTTATCTGCTGAGTCATCAGCAGCCATTGTGTGGCCCTCCTTGGTCCTAGCTTGGGTGGAGATTGGGCTTGGGCGCTGATCATATGTATTTATGGTCAGTCTCTAGGGCATTGTCCAGCCTGATAGGGCAAGGTCACTGTCCCTTGCCTCTACCATTCATGAGTGGCCTTTAAACTTTTAATAATTCTTGCCTATTTGCAGCTTTCCCGGTCTTATTAAATGGGGAACCCTACTCGCTACAGGACTGACACGTTCAGTTTATCGCATATATTCTTAGGTATTTTGCATATCACACTGCATAACAAATCCTCATTACCTAAACACTTGAAAGATAAAGAAAGTTTTCAGTTTATTGTTAAATATTTCTCATTTATGAGTTCTCGAATTTGAAATATTTTTTAACACTGAATGTTTATGTAGACACTTTATGACATCCCTAGTATCCATGGTCCGTATTTTCTGCCAATCTTTATAATTTCAAATCGTAAGCTTTACAAGTTCTTGAATTGACTATATGATTTAGATTAAACATTTTATCGACTGGGAATTACATTCCTTAGTGGCGTGATTACCTAAACATTTCCCGCACATTTTATCAGTCTTGAACTTGCAATCTTTTTCAAGATGTCCACGAGGTGTACTAATCACCTATGTTAGAAGTACCCTATTGCAACATAACTGTATCTTGCAAAGTATTTCAAGTTATTATTTTCAAGTTTATTTTTGTAACTAATAAAGCATTTAATATATTGAAAAGTTCTTATTGAAATAAATTCCATATGGTAAGCATCTTGTCTACCAATTTTTCAGCACTTGGCTCAAATATTGTCCACAATGGAAGAGATAGATTGAATCTGGCAATTTCACAAGACAACTATCAAAGGTTTTATTTCAATATGATTTCTTTTGTTTGGTCTATCATTGATCCAAAAGACATTTGAAAATGCAGAATACAGTAATGTTAATTTTACCGAATTACCTTCTTCATTCTAACTGTAATGTCTTGGGGGCCCAGTTATTTGCAAGCTGCTTTAGAAGAAAGAGTCCGTGCTAGCACAAAACTTTGAAGAAACAAAATGCATAAAGTTGCTTCTTCAGCAATTATATATATTTTTAAAATATGCCATAATTACTGCTTCTTTGGTATGTGTTTATGGCTGTGTATTTGAATGAATTTTAATTTTATTCCGGACTCTGATTGAATTAAAGTTAGTCTTTCTGTCCTAAAGGTTTCTGAAAGAAGATAATTTGTTTGTAAAGGTAGACTTTAGCCTTGAACTTCGGAAGATTCCATGTCAATAGCCATTAGAATTTCCCTGAATTTTATGATATGTCGTTGAATTGTACTGTTAATATTAATATGAAGTCAGATCAGAACCTCGGCAACGTTGCTGAACATTATTATTATTATTATTATTATTATTATCATTATTATTATTATTATTATTATTATTATTATTATTATTATTATTATTATTATTATTATTATAAGCTAAGCTATAACCCTAATTAGAAAAAAGCAAGATTCTATAAACCCAAGGGCTTCAACAGGGAAGCGTCAATGGGCGTAGGAGGAAATGGTGATGGTATATGAACTATAAAATGAGAAAAAAAAAAACGGAGAAATAAGATATAATAGTGTTCTGAGTGTACCCTCAAGCAAGAGAACTTTAACCCAAGACAGTGGAAGACCATGGTACGGAGGCTATGGTACTACCCAAGACTAGAGAACAATGGTTTGATTTTGGAGCGTCCTTCTCCTATAAGAGCTGCTTACCATAGCTAAAGTCTCTTCTTTTACCCTTACTAAGAGGAAAGTAGCCATATTCTCCCTTCTCATCGGTCAGTAGGAATTTGGTATGTGTGTTTAGATACTTTCTAGTGATTGAATTTTTATTTTTATTCAAAATACCACATTTCAGCCTCCTCCTATATTTCAAATGCTTATTGAAAGTGAGAAACTTTTCCTGAAATTCTCTCGATGCTTTTTTGCTAATCCAAAATTTACTCAAATTTTGCTGAGGCTTTTTTTCTGGGTTGTAAACTGTGATGTATTCCTTTATCAGATTAACCCATAAAGGTTGACATAAGGTAATTTAATTTTTATTCTGTGTTAACCATTAACGCTCCAAAACTGTAATAAACATGCATAGTTTATTAGGCTACTAAACAGTTTTATGAAGAAAGATAAGTAGAAAATAGTAAAACTGAATTTTTTTTTTTTTTCTTTTTTTTTTTTTTTTTTTTTTTAAGGAGAGCCTACGACGTCCTGAATTTCCGTAATACGCTTGAGCAATTAGGTTATAGTTAGGCAATTCGTAAAATCGTTTGGAAAATTGTGGGAAGCCGTGTAGTGTAAAGATAAACTATCATAACATCATTACTTTCTTTTTAAAGTTTTTTTTTTTCAAATTTTAAAAAAGTGTAATTTGATAGTTTCATATGTCGATAGCTTTTTACATTGCTTACAATTTCAAATTTTAAATGGTGAAATTTTCTCTTCTAGGTGTGTATAGCGGGTTGCATGGAAACTACTATGGCGAATAAGACAATTAAATTGCGTTACTTTCAACTGGAGGAAATAGAACAAGTGGAGGAATCTCTGAAGTTGAACTTGAGGCGAAAGCAGACCTTAACAGGAATGGATTTTGAAGGTGAGTTTAGACCCAAGTCATTTTCTAAACACTAACACCAGTAAGTTAAACTAGAGGGGCACTCAGTAGAGCGCAGACCTCCACCAAGGCAGCTTATTTCTCTACCTTTTACTCTACGGTTTATCTTGACCGTGACCTAGGACTTTCAAAATTGAATCACTTCCACGTCTCAACATAACAATTAATCCCTGAAAGTGTCATTACTCAATGAGTAAAATTATGGCCAGGAAGTTGTTCACAAACAAGCAGACAAGAAACGGCTAAAGCATAACCACCTGCCAACTTCGATGGCGGAGGTAATTACTGTGGTTAGCTGTTAATCTTGGTGAATTCAGATGTTAGAGGAAATAGGGCTTTAGGGGCACAAAATAAATACTTGATATGTTTAGACATTTATATATCCAGTCTTTCCCCTGTTTACTTAACACTCTCTCTCTCTCTCTCTCTCTCTCTCTCTCTCTCTCTCTCTCTCTCTCTCTCTCTCTCTCTCAATATAAAAGATTCTGACTAAAATTTTGTAATTTTCTTTGGTGATATATAATAGAAAACGATATCTATTTAGAGCAGAAACTAGTGTAATTTTCATCTATTCGATTAATTGGAAATACTTTACTTTACTTTAAGGGCTGCGTTCTGATCCTCCCCGGTCATTTTATGTTCGTTCGAAAGCATCCAACATTTCACACCGCATATTGCTGGTTTATTGTCAAATCCACACAATCGAAGCACTTAGAGAACAAGAAAGTTTTAATTTTCCTTGAAAGCCTTAATAGTGGGGCGGTTTAGCTCGAAATTTCAAAAGGATTGTGCATTTTGTGATACAAGCATCAAATTTGGCACAAATGTACATTGATATATGGCGAACATTTTCAGATATTGAGCCACTCGGAATTCTCCCTTCATGTCTGCCATATTGGAATTCAAAATGGCCGCCATTTGAAATCTACATTTTCGATTATCTTTGTGTCTAATGCTGCTATTGACTCGATTCTGGTGTCTAAATGTATGTTTGGGGGGGGGGGGGGCAAGGAATCTAATGGTAACAATATGCATCGCATATTTTGTACCAATGAGCCGCCATATTGGATTTCAAAATGGCCGTCGTTGGAAATCTACATTTTCGATTATCTTTGGGTCTAATGCTGCTATTGACTTGATTCTGGTGTCCAAATGTATGTTTTGGGAGGAAAGGAATCCGATGGTTACAATCTGCATTGTGTATCTTTATAAATTAGCCAACATATTGGATTTCAAAATGGCCGCCACTTGAATTCTTCATATGCGATTACCTCTGGGTCAAATAGTTTTACAGTACATGACAATATCCATTTTTCAAAATGACACACTTTATTACAGTACTCCACTTAATTCATGAGAAATGAATATTCATCATCATGTATTTTTGACAAGACAACATTTTACTCAGTCTGTGAAGTAAAAATTGTTTGAGTTACTGATTAGATTCTGTGTTGTTCTAGGTTTGATATGGCACCTTTCATATATGATTAGTTTTTCTCCATTCCTTCGATCAATATCACAAAATGATCAATTCGGGGTTACGTCTGAATATCCACAAAATAGTGTGAACATTAACACAAAACAATGTAAACTTCCCAAAACTAGCTTTCCCTGTAAAACTCTAAATGAATATCTTCTTACTTCAACTACTAATTTTGAATTTTATAATTTTGATACATGTCTTAGGTCATGTCTTAAATATCTTAGTTAAAATTCTGACTTGCTATGGTGTAATATATAAGGTTGGGTGTGTACTGACATTCTACAATGATCTTGTACTTGAGGCTAGGTATACATCGGTACTGAAGATATGTGTACATAAACCATCTCATGTTAACCAGTTCAGCACTGCCACAAGTAAATGAATGTTGTGGACTCATCTTCATGTGCAGTCCCCTTCACACACACAGAGGGCTGTGCACTTAAGGGCAGCCTTCTTGCACTTGCAGTGTCTCACACACCCTTTCTGGCACTTGCAAGAAACCAGCTCAATGCAGATGTGAGCTGCCTCAGGTAGCCTGGTCCAGTATGGTGTGTATTGTCCTCCAGTCATTGACCAACCCCAGTTTGTTGGTGGTGGGAGTTCTGGTACTGGCGGCAGTATCTGACTGGCGGCAGTATCTGACCCCACACATGTCCACCTTGATATACTGCCCTCTTGACATGTTCCTCTAAAGCTGCCTTCGTTGGAGGGATCAGCTGCAAATTGTTCTTCCTTGCGAAGAGTTTCCTCCTGGCCTTGTCAATGTCCGTGCCTTTGCTGGTTCGATCATACAACAGGATCACGAACCTCTCGATGATGCACATTGCATCATTTGGTATGTCACTTGGTGCGGAAGACAGCTGCATCAGCGCCTCAGTTAACTCTGGCAGTACTATCCAGAATGCCCATGCGGTCTTCTTGTCACGTCTAGCAAAGCTTGACACAGTATCGCATCCAGTTAGAGCGTGGAACATTGACAGTGCACGAGCCTTCTCTGGTCCCAGTCCAGCTGCTATTTCATGTGCTGCTAGGTTTCGGAAACTTCGGCCTGTTCCGAATGCCAGCCATAGTTTGGCTTCTGGTTGCAATTCCTGTACCACAGACACTGCCAGCACCACAACATCGGTGTCTACAGTCCGGATGACTATTGAATGGTATCCGTGCTTAGCTGCATGAGATGCATACAGCAACATCCGACTGTCAGCCTCTTCATGGTTGCATGGGTCGAGTGAAGTCAGATCTGGTAGTAGTGGCTTGCTGAGCACTGCCTCTACATCAGTAATGACGAGTCTTATTATTATACCTTATTCTGTGTCATTTTCACCTGAAATGGAGTTTGGCCCCAATTGATTGTTTTCCTGGTCATTCTTACACGGAATTTTTAAGAGTGTATTTCTACCACCACCCCACCACCAGAATCAAATAATTAGATCCTCAAATAATGTAAACCATAAATTGAGAAGCGGCCATGCAATGTAAAGCACCGATTTTGAAATCCAAAGTGGCAGTCCATAGATAAAAATATGCAATGTATTTTGTTATCATTAGAATCTTTGTCCCCCAAAACATTGGATTCCTCCCCCCCCCCCCAGAATCATACATTTAGACACAAGAATCAAGTCGATAGCGCTATTAAACCCAAAGGTAATCGCAAATGTAGATTTTAAATGGCGGCCATTTTGAAACCCAACATGGCGGCTCAATGCTAGAAGATACACAATGCAGATTGTTATCATTGGATTCCTTGCCCCCCAAAACATACAGTTAGACACCAGAATCGAGTCAAAAGCAGCATTAGACCCACTGATAATCAAAAATGAAGATTTCAATTGGCAGCCATTTTGAAATCCAATATGGCGGCTCAGTGGTAAAAAAGTACCCAATGCAGATTGTAACCATTGGATTCCTTGCCCCTCAAAACATACATTTATGCACCAGAATCGAGTCAATAGCAATTTTAGATCCACAGATAAGCGCAAATGTAGATTTCAAATGGCGGGTATTTTGAATTCCAATATGGCGGACATGAATAGAGAATTCCGAGTGGCTCAATATCTGAAAATGTTCGCCATATGTCAATGTACATTTGTGCCAAATTTGGTGCTTGTATCACAAAATGCACAATAGGTTAGCTATGCTGCCCCACTATAATATCTTAAGTCTTCCGAATGTCTTGTGGGAACTTATTGTATAATCTATGGGCAGCATATTTAAAGGCTGTAGGGCCTACAGTAAACACATATGTATGGTCCAATAATTTAAAACCATCTGTAACTATCTTCGTGTCAACACGATTATTGTCTGTAGTAATTCTCTTAGATATTTTGAACGTCCGGTCTTCAATAACCTTGAGACTGACCTTAAAGACGATTTTATGCATCAGTACTGCACCCACTTTCCAGATAATTTGTTTGTAAACCCTTTATCAAATATATGAACGAGAACTAAATTTCATAATTAAGAATACTGACAAAACACAAAAACGTAGTTCGTGTATCATAACATTACTCGAGTTTTCACTCTAGTCTAAGTTTTAAACTGAAAATGTTAAGGAAAACTTGTTAGTGCCTCGCTTAAAACTCCCACCAGACTTGCGAACAATAATCTTAATTATTTCCTTCCCTGGTGTCTGCGCATATTTCAGTATGTATAACATCAATTAAGTTAATTTGTCTACGTTAGTTTTATATATATACACAATATTTCATCTATGTAGCTTCCCTGCTAAAACAAATGAAGCCTCCTAAAACATTATTGCATCTAGGCTCCCCAATATTTAAAAACATATTGCCTATGTAGCAGTTTTCAAAAATTCTGACAGGTCCTTAACTTCAAATTGTGCAGACTTCCACGTCTTGCTCAGCTTGCAAAACACTAGAAAAAAAAGTTAGGATAAAACTGAAAATGGAAGTCAAATAAAACATGACACAAACTGTTTTTGCAATATTTATAAAACTCAAAATTTATTTCTTCTAGAATAACTTAACAGTTGTAGTTCGCAATGCTCTGAAAACTAATGGAAGAAAAGATTAACCACATCCATGGTCACATTCAACATTACTTTGAAACCAGTACAATGATCTTTATGATTTGTGATATTTTACTGAAATTTTAACTTCCGGTGGTTAAGTAAGGCTAAATCTCTTCAGTAGCTATGTTCCTCAGTGTACTAGTTCCCCCTCATTTGTGGCCAATAGTATATAGAGGTGTGGTGAGTTTTTTTTTTTTTTTTTTTTTTTTTTTTTTTTTTTTTTTTTGATAAATTGACTATGCAACCAATGAATTTGGACTTGTTCAACAAACAAACCTCTTGTACTTGTTAGGGCTATCATGGATATCATATAACTAAATAGTTTTTTATATCTGGCAGTAAACTCAGCTGTTGACATTGGATAGTCAACTACTAATAAGTGTCTTAAGCATGGAAGGAGTCTTAAAGTATTTTGGGGGAAATTTAGTCAAGAAGAGCAGTAGGCAAAAGTGAAAATGTTGCTAAAATGTCCTTTTCAATTCTTTCCAGATTAGTGTCCAGTTAGCTTGGTATGGTATTCATGTGACACGGAGGACTAAAATAGGACACAAAGGCTGTCATGCAACAAGTTGGGAAATTGCAAGAAGAGCTGGAATCCTTTTGTTTTCTGTATAGGCCAAGTTAAGTATGACATCTTCAAGGTTGAACTGATACTGTAAACTTTGCTTGAATGATAAAATCTTTTTGTTCCTACACTAAATACAAACCCCCATTCTTTGCTATAGGAGATATTCTAGCGCGAGCAGGAAAATACGGCAGAAAAGCTTAACAAGGTCGTTAACGACCGGGCCGGTAGTTATCCCCCTGTTGGGGGTGGGGGACTGCCGGCCGGTAGCTACTGAGTATCTTCAATCGAATTCTAGCCGTCGCGGTGGTAACACCGCTGCTCCCGCTTTTGTTTGACGGGCAGACTAGCCTTTCTTTAAGTGTTTTTTCATTAACTTTTTCTTTTTTCTCTTTAATTAGATGTGATGTCCTCTAATTTGGGAAAGTGTCCCGGGATTCCTCCAAAGTCTTGTGGCACATTTGTCACCACCGGAGGTGGATCCTCATTCCCTATGGCCTTCATGCAGAGGTCATAGGTGTACTGAAGACTCCCCCTGCCAAGTATGTAAGGAATGGTCGCCTATGCAGTGGGATAAGTTCATGAAGAGGAAGAAGAAGAAATCCAAGACGGATTCGTTACCTCCAGGTTCGCCGTCGAAAGGTAAGGAGTCTCGGGCTGCTTCTTCTGCCCCTCGATCTCTTCCTTCAGACTCTTCCTTGCCTCCTTCCTCCGGGGGGAAGTCAAGGAAGAGCGGCAACATTGACTTAACACCCATTCCCCCGGGGCAGGTGAATCAAGTTGCCCCCTCCCCCAGTGGGATAGTTTCGTCCGTCATCGGAAATAATTCTATTACCGCTTCTATTCCAGATAACGTGCTAGCGGTATGGCCTGCCCTTGGACTTCCTGGTTCTCCTTCGGTGGAGGTGTGGAACCAGTTCCTCGCAGGCACAGTTTTACCTCAGGTCCCTTCTGATTTGGAACCCTCGGGAGTTCCGGACCTCGCCGATATCCCGTCAGCTCAATCGGCGGCCGCTGAAGTGTCAGCGAAGGTAATAACGTCAGTTCCTGCGGAGCCTACTTCGCTCCTTGCTTGCATTACGACGAAACAACGTCGCAAGCGTGATCATCGTGATTCCTCCTCCTCCTCCTCCTCATCGTATTCGTCCTTCTTAGAGAATATCAGAGAGAGAGAGAAGAGGAAAAGGAGAGCTCGCTCTCCTTCGCCAAGACGTTCTCGTCGGAGAGAGAGGCGACATAGGAAGAGACGTCATCGTTTTCGTTCTTCCTTGCCTTCTATCTCTTCACGAAATGTCTCGCCGATACACGATAAGCGCTCTCGTCACAAACATAGGAGGAATACTTCCTCGCGATCGTCTTCCTCTCGCGGGGAATCATCTAGGTGCTATAAGAAGAGCTCTACGAGACGTTTGCGCTCTTCTTCACGAGAGAGTTCTCAAGCGCAATAAGCGCTCCCGTAGGGGTGAGGTTAAATCAGATCGTCCTTAGAGCGCAACCAAGGGAAGAGAACACTCTGAGCGTGATTCTTCTCCTTCACATTTCTTCGCGAGGAGCTCAGCTCGCGCTGGGAAGGCGAGAGAGAACACTTTTTCTCGCCGTCGCTTAGTATCATCAGAGAGAGAGCGCTCCCGTACGTCAAACTTCCAAGCGCGCAAGTCTCTGGACATTTCCGCGCAAGGTCATTCTCCGTGCCCTCGCGTTTCAGACAGAACAGCACCCATTCCCGTACTTTCTAATGAATTAAGAAATATGGGCTTCGCGAGAACTTCGGAAGAAGACGCAGGGGTTCAGCCCTTCTCCTCTTCGGCTGAGAACAGAGGTGAAAGGCCAGGCCGCCGATCAACACATTCTCTTATTGAGACAGTACCGTTAATTCTGTCGCTTTGCTTAAACCTTCAACTTCCAGGCTGGATTTTGCGCGCGCAGTGCCATCAACCAGCGCTCAGCCTTCCTCTGAATTGTCGGCAATGGAGTATGTTACCTCGCCGTTACCTTCAGACATTCGGGCTTTTACCACCCTCCCTCACGAGGAATTAGCGCGACCTGAGGATTCCTCGGGGGAACTACCATCAAAAGATTTAGTCCGCCTATCTGAGGGCTCTAAGAACGATGTGTAATATCTCAGGTCTCGGAGGTTTACACCTGTCGCCTCGTCATACCGACGCTCCAGCTTTAGACAGACTATGTCGTCCTCCACCTAACCCTAAGACCAGAATCGAACTTCCCTGGTCTATTTACACCGCAGGCCATGTGAGGAAGGTCTCGCAGGCGGTCTCGGGGGAAACGAATTCCTTGAAGTCTCAAGGATCCCTCAAGTTGCTGCAGTTTCCTTTTTCGAGGCAAAGGTGCTTTTACAAGGTCAGAGAGGCCAATCCTTCGCCGCTGACACTTGATCCCCTCACAGCAAGGCTTACACCTGGCTGCTCTGCAGAGACACTCTTCCCTTCCAGTCTCCGTTACCGCAGCAGAAGCCTCGACAATGGAAGCAGCGTCAATGTCTCTTTTAGAGGCACTCTCCTGGTTTGACACAGTCTGGCACAGTGGGCTACCTTGCAAGTCACGAGGACCTTTCAAACCAAAATTCCATGCAGTCTCTGTAGGAAGTCCTGGCTGCTGGAGCCAAGACAATGGACTTTCTAACTGCTATGGCTGCAACGATGTGGGGCAACTGGATTCTCAAAAGGAGGGAATCGGTAGTCTCCAGACTGCATAGGAGCATCGGAAAATCTGAGAAATCTGATTTGAGGAACTCTGATCTTCTACAACCTCTCCTCCTCTTTAGACAAGCAGTCTCCTCCACCTTAGAGACTTGGAGGAAGGAGACGCAGGACACTGCAATGCAAAAGGCTGCTTCCTTTTGTCCAATACAACAGCAGCCAACTCCACAACCCAAGGCAACAACCGCTTCTCCACTGCCAGCCAAGAACCCCAGCCGCCCCTCTTTTACACCCAAACCTATGGGCAGAGGAAAGTTGGCTCCTCCTAAGGCTAGAGGCAGAGGGAGGAACCCTAGACAGAAATAGGGTCTCGACTCCCCCTCGCAATGCGTAGGGGGGTGCCTGCAGGGGAGTTGGAGGAGTTGGAAAGCTGTGGGGGCCATGCAATGGACCATAAGGGTGCTTCGTTGGGGATACCGCATTCCCTTCATAGACGCTCCTCCTCCTCTAATTCCTCCCCCGATCTCGTCCTCCCAGGTCCCTCGGGATCCGGGGAAACAGCAAGCCCTAGCTCGGGAGATACAGAGCATGCTTCTAAAAGACGCCATTCAAGAGGTCTCCAACTCTTCCCCGGGGTTTTCCAGTCGCCTCTTTCTGGTAGAGAAAGCCTCGGGAGGTTGGAGACCAGTAATAGATCTTTTGACTCTGAACCAGTTCGTAAAGCAGACTCCATTCAAAATGGAGACAGCGGCTTCCGTCACCCAAGCAGTACGCCCAGGAGACTTCATGGCATCCGTAGACTTGAGAGATGCTTATTTCCAAGTGCCAATCCATCGCACATCTCGAAAATTCCTACGGTTCCTGGCTCAGGGTCGAATCTTCGAGTTCAAAGTCCTGTGCTTTGGCCTCTCGACCGCCCCACAGGT